>NC_056726.1:1131996203-1132086203 GCF_019279795.1 Protopterus annectens
AGTTACTACCAACTCAAGCAGATGGGGTCTCAGCTTATTATCTCATCTGAAGGATGGCATGCTCAGGATTGCAGCACCCTCCTAATGCTGCATTGCAGTTTAAGCAATTTTAAATTAACCATTCACTTGGATCACCAAATGTATTGGATGATTGGATTGTTAAACTTTTGGATGTATGTTTGTAGAATGATAATAATAATAATAATAATAATAATAATAATAATAATAATAATGATGATGTAAAAAGTTCCAGAAATGCAGCAGGATGACCAAAAACGTATTTTAAAATATTTTATTTGAACAAAAGACGTAAGCGCTTTCACAGTATCACAACCCGCTTCATCAGACGTACTCTCTTTGACAAGTTAATAGCAAATATATGCTCTACCAAAAGTCAATCAACCAATAAGAAAAATAAGTTAATCATTCAATTAATACAGTATTTAAAGTTACATAATAAAATAGTATGTATCAATATTTGAAATAAATAAATTATATATTATTTTAACATATAATATATATATATATATATATATATATATATATATATATATATATATATAAAACCCTTTTATAATTTCTAAAAATTACTTAACACTTCTAGCCTTAAGCAAAGGTTTCAAGGGGATATCGTCATTTAGACCTCGACCCCGATGTGCACCTAACCTAAGGATTCATTTAACTTCTAAGGTTTCCGTAGCATTAACAATATCACCTAATCTAATAGTTGCATCCTGTATTTGTAAAACCTGAAAGACAAATGTATGTTTATCGCCAAATTTCATTGTATGTTTTGCTAGGGCACTATATAGGTAACCTTTAGTTGTACAGTATACATGGTCCCTTATCCGTTCTCTCAATGTACGATTAGTCTTACCTACATAGAATGAATAACATTCTATGCAGTGGGCTATATAGACTAAATTTTTTGTTGTACAAGTACTAGAATTTCTTAGCTCCCGTAAATAGCCCGTATCAGGATGTTTGAAAAATCGGGACTCATCTATCAAGGGACATTGAGTACATTTCCCACATCTTTTTGTACCTAGCCATTCCTTGTCAATCAAATTTGCTTCACTATTAAATACTGGATAGCATAGTTGATGCTTCAGACACTTTTTATTCTTAAATTACATACGTGGGATAATCTCCCACGATACTCTTTGTCATTTCATCTATTAACAATATATGCCAATTCTGGGCTATAGTTTCTTGTAGTTTATTAATATTCATAGCATAGGGTAGAACTACTGGAAGTTTAACTTCATATGTCCTAGAGAATATTCTCTCTTGGCTTCTGGGTCTATGGGAAAAATACGGTTTAGCTCGACCATTTCTTTCTGATCTCACTTGGGTATAAATCCTATTTACTTCTTATTCATCATATCCTCTCATTAAGAAATTTGTCTTTAAAATATCTAATTCTTTGTTATATACTTCTTCATTACAGCATAATAGTGACACTCTCATTGCTTGTCCTTTGACAATGTTGTTGTTGTTGTTGTGTCTTTCGGCTTTTCCCGGTTAGGGGTCACCACAGAGGAACTCCCGTCCGCTAATGATTAGTAGTTGATTTTTATGTGCCGAGTTACCAGCCCTGATGCACAACCTTCAACAAAGGTACACCCATTCACGCATATCTCCATGCAGAAGACGCTCTAACTGAGAATCGAATCGGATAGTGTCTGACTGTGAGGTGACAACGCTACTTGTCCTTTGAAAATATTGCCAAAAGTTCTAGGATTATGCATGCTATCTCTATGTAAAAAAATTAGGTTTGTAACAAGGTTTCCTATATACTCTTTGTGTTACATCTTCCATTTTTAAGAGAGATGTTAACATCCAAATAATCTATGCTATCACATGAATATTGCATAGTAAATTTCAAAAAGTCACTACTACTACTGATCCTGTTATAGAACTGCATAAGTGACCCTTCATCTCCTTTCCAAAGGATAAAAAGGTCATCCACAAATCTTTTATAGTACACTATCTGTGGAGCCCATAGTAGATGTTTCATTTCCCAGGCAACCATCACCAGATTAGCATAGGTGTTAGCGCAGCTGGTGCCCATCACTACACCTGACGTTTGTCTATAACATAAATTCTGAAACAGAAAAATGTTATTCTCTAACACCATTTCTAAAAGCATACATAAAAATTCAGCCTTATTTTTATCGACAAGCTCTTGTTCTATCATGAGTGTTTTTACCATTTCTATCCCTTCTACATTTGAGATAGAGGTAAACAGAGCAACTACATCCAAGGTAACCAATATTACCTCATTCAAATCCAACGCTTCATTAACTGTTTCAAACAAACTGACTAAAAATTGCTCTGTGTCCTTTAACACATAGTCGTATTTTAAAAGGACTTTCTTTAACTCTGAATCTAAATAGACTGAGATTGGTTCAGTTAACCAACCCGACCCTGCTACAATGGGTCTAAATTTTGGATAGAGAGGGTCTTTAGGAATTTTTGGTAAGCCTTGTAGCCAAGGTCTCAGGGGAAATTCAACCATACAATATTTAAAGAACTCTTTACTAATTAAACCCATACGGAGACATTCATCTAATACATTGTATATACTTTGTTGCATATCATAAACCACATCTGATGAAATCTGTTGATAAGCACCATCAAGTTGTAACATTTCATCCATTATACTATAATAGTAATGGGCATCCATAACTACTACAGGACCCCCCTTATCTGAGGGTCTTATAACAATTCTGTTATTATTTCTAAGCTTATCAAGTGCAATTCTTTCCTTTCTAGTTAAATTATACCCATAGTTATAAGATCGTAAAATATTATCATTATAAATGGTATTTTCACATGCTTTAAGAAACGTTTCAGCATTAGATGGCAATGGTAGAACATATACACTTTTCTTTTTAAATACATGTTTTCCTTCAGTAATGGTTGATTGAGCATCATTATATAACATTTTCAATGCTAAGTTGCGAGTAAACAAACGAAGGGCAATAACTGCTTCACTATGTTTGTAGAATGATAATAATAATAATAATAATAATAATTATTATAATAAATTGAGCTTTAGGCACAGCAAATACAAATGCATGCACATTTGAAAAGCCCTTCTTAATTTTTTAATCCTGTCTTGCACTTCCATTGAATCAATTGTGTATTCAGCATGGTTCACATAGTTTATATTTTCTACATTTTACATGCTGCAAGCCTGGCTGAAGAACCACAACTTTTTATGAAAAAGTGTGTTTACCTCAGCTTACTACACTTTTCTTTATGTTTTACTGAAAAGAAAGCATTGCACTCTTCACTAATCTTCTCATTTCAAGTATTTCTAACTTCCCAAAGATACTTCTAACAGTGTAGATATTCTTTTTTCTCCGTAACAATCCACCAACATCATTCTTGTGTCTCATTAAAGTCACTTCTTAACATAATTACAGCCTTCCCTTAAAACGACTCACCCTTGTAAAGAAACCCCTGAAATAGTCTGCTTTTTCATTAAGACCATAAAAAGTATGCAGTACTACACTCTTTGCCTCCATCCTGTATTTAATATTCACCAATTGCCAGCCCTACTCTTCTTTATTTCGACCAACTAATAAAATATTTTCTTAAGCAATCCACTTTTTCTTACCCCCTTTGCAGCAATCCATGTTTACCAGTTTGCAACCCCCACATCTAGTTAGTGTCCTTCCTAGTTATCCCCAGAAATAGCACCCCATCCAAAATATCCCTACCCTAGCTACGACTGTTCCCCTTTTAGTCATATTCCTCAAAACTGCTACACTCTTTATACATTCCTAAGCCCCCCCTTTCCTTCCATCATTACTCTGCAAATACTAGCCCCATGTAAGCATATACATCTTCTGGCAAAGTGCCAACTCTCACTCCACAGCATGAAACATAAAGTCCTCCGCATAACCAAAAGCACTGCCACAGACGTTTGCCATAGTCCAGTCAATTGACATTAACAGCTAGATACCTTCCCAGTCTCAGAACTTTTTAAAATTCTCTCCATAATCTGTCTATGCCTTCCAACACTGTCCAATACTCAGCCTCCACTCCCCATTCTGCTGCTAGCTTCAGTCTTTCCATACTAGCATGCAGAGTCTAATAAACCTGACCTGATACACCCATACTCCCCACCACACCACTATCCCTCTGTCTTGCAATATTTATATGTTTATAATACAGATACACATAATATGTTCAAACAATCATGGCAGATTCTTTGTCTCATGTTAAAACAAATACTGTTTGCTTATCTTATATTATTATTTACAGGGATATAAACTAAAACAAAAATATTCACGAGTCATGCTTAAGCACCACAAGAAAAAGTGTTCCAACTTTCCACAGCATATGAACTGCCTCTGCAGAAGAGACACTCTGAAGTAAAAGAAGTAAAACTTTTAAGTATTTTCAGATTAACACCTGGTTTGGAAGACTTATTTTGTCACGGTTTCATAATAAATGAGGCTAGTGAAATATACAGAGACAAGGTATAAACATAGGTGCTAATTATGTGCATATAAACTAGTCTGAAAAAAATGTTTGTGTGTGTGTGTGTGTGTGTGTGTGTGTGTGTGTATATATATATATATATATATATATATATATATATATATATATATATATATATGACTGTTCATACTTGCTGTGGCTTGAACGAGGTGACATCCACACAAGTTGTATTAAATATTACTCCTTCCTCATATCCACATGCCAGCAAAGTTTGTAATGCATGTGCTACTGCATATACTGCATTATACATATTGTATGGGAATCTGAAATCTGAAACTGGGTAGGTACTTTGTTCCAGTGTTTGTAGTTTCTCTTGGCCTGTGCAGTACCTAATGTTATCAATAATTCCCATATTCACTGAATGAACAGTTTTATTATCTGTCCACTTACAATAAAATACTGTTTCCCAGAATGCTGTCATAAATATGTCATTGGGAAATTTATCAGGATGAATTGTGTAAAGAAAGTCCTTAAAACCGGGAATGTTATTACTGACAACCGCAAGTCCAATAGTTCCATGAAGTGCTTTCCAAATGGTTTTAACTGTAAATGCAGCAGATATGACCCAGCTAGCACTTGCTACCCAGATCTTACCACTGATGTTTTGTTGAATAACTTTCTCCATCAGAGGAATTACTTGTTCATGGAAAGCATAAAGCACTATTACTGTAGCAGAAGATTCCTTTATTGTATTCACAAGTGATGTGATTTTAGATGTTGTTAACTGTAAGGGAATAATTTCATAAAATGCAACACAAAATCCAGATTTCATTAATTCTTCCTTGAGCTGCTGACTTCCTTCTAATCCATAGTCATTTCCTGTTGCCAGAAGCCCCACCCACTCCCAACGGTAATGCATAAGAAGCTGAGCAAGGCCTTTTGGGTTGCTGGGCAGCACTTGCAACTGTCCTTAGAAAAGATGGGAACTGATGTTTGTCACTTAAAATAGAAATCCCCGATGCATGGCTAAGCTGAAATAGAATGGATTAGTTGGATTGTACACTGAATGTGTGCTTTGCTGCATGCTATAAAACAAAAACTAAATTAGAATAACACTATATAAGAGAATATAACTGCGTATGTAAGCTAAGTACGACTTACAACTAAAGCAGCAATGATTACACATGAATATGAAAACACTGTCGTGGACAATAAAATAGAACTGGCAATACAAACAAAACAGTGCAGCATAATTAACATTAGATTTGAGCATAAGTACATTTACAGTGTATGCTGTTTGCAAACTAAACACATTTGCTGAATTAAGTCCTGAAGGTCTCAGCATTTATGATATATCAGTACCTGTATCATTGATTATGACAGAACACCCCCCCATTCTGTAACTTGAATGATATATGTAATGGACTACCACCTGGAAAACTAAAGTAAACCTTTGTAACTATGTGAGCAGGTTTGCAGATCTTTATGTAGTTCAGTGTACCACAGCCATACAGATGTGGCCATGGCCAACATAATGTAGGTGATGGCAACAAAAGGGTGCAGGTTCCTTATCGGGTGCCACTAAGAGACAGATAATAGGGATTTCATATGTATACTGCTGAGAATCATGGGACACAGGCAATATCAAATACATATATAGTTGCCAACATAAAACTAACAGGATACAACAGGTGACCATTAGGAGACCAAGTGATTCAGTAAGAATAAGAAGAAATGGTTTAAATCACATAGATGATTGGTCAAGGTGATATGGAAACTGATTTTAATATGACTTTCATTTATTTTCTAGCCAAGTCAACTGATCATTGTAAGCCTTTCCAATGCTAGCTTTAAGAAGTAAATGCAATTTATAACAACAAAGTAACTTGAAACTGGAAGTGACAGGAATCCAGGGTGCTCAGGGGAAATCTCATATGGAAATGGGAGAACATGCCCATTCAAAGAAAACAGTTATCAGAGGTTAGTCTATTACCCTGCACCTTAGAGATATGAGAATGTAGCACTAGCCACTACACCATACCCTGCACCTTAGAGAGATAAGAATGTAACACTATCCTATGCACCATACCCTGTACCTTAGAGATGTGAGAATATAGCACTATCCACTGCACCATAATAATAGTCTTCAGACAGCGGGGAGGCCACATGATCAGGACTGCTGATCATAGTGCAAAGACAAGTTATTAAAAGGTGCATCACATTACAGAAAAGGTTGCTGTGGCTGTGCAATGCTTAAACCATTTCAAGTTTGCAGCCACATGGTGATATATCACCAGTCTGAAGATGCATCTTAGGGGCATACTGCGACAAATAACTCACATTCAGCTAAATGCATGGAAGGGATCATGGCAGCTGTTGTGATGCAACAGTTATCCATGATGCTTCAGTACACTGTGCTGGGGCATTGCTAAATGTCACACTAGCAGAAGCCACATTGGCTGTCACATCAAAAAATGTCTGTGGCATGGTACTGGAGTATGAACGCATTCTTTTAAGTTCTCGTATTCCTCTGATATTGAACAATTGTTTATGTCAGCAGAGAGTGATTTCAGCTAAATGCTGGTCATAGTCAGATTGCACCCTAAGATGTGTCTGTATTTATTGCACTGAAACTATGCACAGGTGTGGCAACGCAATTGCATTGCAGAGGATGATATTCTGTACTAAGGTGAAGAGAGCAGTATGGCACCTGCCCATCCTTTCCTGGACCTTGCTGTAACTGATGTGGTCATCACCATTTCTGGCTACACTCACCATGGCCCTATTGGTCAAAGGCATTTAAAACACCTAAAACAGAATAATCAGTAGCAGTGTTCAGTGTCATTAGCAGCTCTTTATTCATAATGTCATTTTTTTCAGACTCACTAACCTGCTCCTGGTGGGGAGGGGCAGAGCGCTTGGGCTTGCATGCCTGTAACTGTCTCTCAGTAGATATTCCATTATACACTAACCTGCTCCTGGTGGGGAGGGGCAGAGCGCTTGGGCTTGCATGCCTGTAACTGTCGCTCAGTAGATATTCCATTATACACTAACCTGCTCCTGGTGGGGAGGAGCAGAGTGTTTGGGTTTGCATGCTTGTAACTGTCTGTCAGTTGATATACTGTTGCACACTAACTCTTCCTGATGGGGAGGGTCAGAGTGCTTGGCCTTATACTCTTGCAACCGTCTATCAGTAGATATACCATTACACACCAACTTGCTCTTCTTGGGTAGGGGCAAAGTGCTTGGCCTTGTGCACTTGTAACCGTCTATCAGTAGATATTCCATTACACAATAACTTGCCCCTCATGGGTAGGGGCAAAGTACATGGCCTTGGCACTTGCAACTGCCTGCCAGTAGATATGCCATTACACGCTAACTTGCTCTTTGTGGGGAGGGGCATATTGCTTGGCCTTACATGCTTGTAACCATGTATCAGTAGCTAAGCCATTACATTGTAACCTGCTCCTGCTGGTGAGGGACAGAGGGCTTCACCTTGCACGCTTGTAACCATCTGTCAGTAGATATACCATTACACACTAACCTGCTCATGGTGGGGAAGGGCAAAGTGTTTGGTCTTGTACACATGTAACTGTCTGTCAGTAGATAAACCATTGCACACTAACTTGCTCCTGGTGTGAAGAGGCAGAGTTATTTTCCTTGCACATCTCTAACCATCTGTCAGTAGATATGTCATTACACACTAACCTGCTTCTGGTGGCAAGTTGCAGAGTGCTTGGCCTTGCATGCATGTAACCATCTGTCAATAGATATACCATTGTACACTAACCTGCTCATGGTGGGGAAGGGCAGAGTGCTTGGCCTTGCACACTTGTAACTGTGTATGAGTAGATATACTCATGCTCCTCATGTGAAAGGGCAGAGTTCTTTTCCTTGAACGTCTCTGTCTGTCAGTACATCTTATACATGAACCTGCTCCTGATTGGAAGGGGCAGAGTTCTTGGCTTTGCATGCTTCAAACATCTGTCAGTAGGTATAACATTACACACTAACCTGCTCCTGGTGGGTAGGAGGGGAGTGCCTGGCCTTGCATGCTTAAAAGAGTCTTTCAGTAGCTATACCATTACATAATAAACTGCTCCTGGAGGGTAGGGTTGAAGTGCTTGACCTTGCATGCTTTTAAACTTCTGTCACTAGATATACTATTACACATTAACCTGCACTTGATGAGGAGGGGCAGAGTGATTGGCCTTGCACACTTGTAATCATCTGTCATTAGAAATACCATTAGAAACTAACCTGAACCTGTTGGGGAGAGGATGAGTATTTTTCCTTGCATGCCTGTAACTGTCTGTCAGTAGATATACCATTACACACTAACCTGCACTTAGTGGGGTGGGACAGAGTGTCTGGCCTTGCATGCTTAAAAGAGTCTTTCAGTAGCTATACCATTACATGATAACCTGCTCCTGGAGGGGAGGGGTGAAGTGCTTGGCCTTGCATGCTTTTAACCTTCTGTCACTAGATATAATATGACACACTAACCTGCACTTGATGAGGAGGGGCAGAGTGATTGGCCTTGCATGCTTGTAATCATCTGTCATTAGAAATACCATTACAAACTAACCTGAACCTGTTGGGGAGAGGATGAGTGCTTGGCCTTGCATGACTGTAACCTTCTGTCAGCAGATATGACATTACACGCTAACCTGCTCCTGGTGGGAAGTGGCAGAATGCTTTTCTTTTCATGCCTTTAACTGTCTGTCAGTAGGTGTACCATTACACGCTAACCTGCTCCCGGTGGGGGAGGGGCAGAGTGCTTTTCCTTGCACACCTATAACCATCAGACAGTAGATATACCATTACACTCTAAAAAGTTCCTGGTGGTGAGGGGCACAGAGGGCTTTTTCTTGCATGTCTGCAACCGGTTGTCAGTAGATATAGCATTACAAACTAACCTGCACCTGTTGGGGAGGGGCAGAGTGCTTGGCCTTGCATGGTCGTAACCATTAGCCAGTAGATGTACTATTGCACACTAACCTGCTCTTGATGGGCTGGATTAGAGTGCTTGGCCTTGCCTGCTTGTAACCATCTGTCAGTATATATGCCATTACAAACCAACCTCCTCCTGGTAGGGAGGACCACAGTACTTTTGCTTCTATGCCTGTAACCATGTATCAGTAGATATAGCATTACACACTAACCTGCTCCTTGTGATGAGGGACAGAGCTCATTTCCTTGCAGGCCTGTAACCGTTGGTCAGTAGATATACCATTTCTCACTAACCTGCTCCTGGTGGAGAGGGTCAGAGTGCTTGGATTTGCACTCTTGTAACTTTGAGTCAGTAGATAAACCATTATACACTAACATGCTCCTGGTGGGGAGGTGTGGAGTGCTTTTCATTGCATGCTTGTAACCGTGTGCCAGTCGATATACCATTACACAATAACTTGCTCCAGTTGAGAAAGGGCTGATTGCTTGGCTTTGCAAGATTGTAACCTCCTTTCAGTAGATATATCATTACACACTTATCTGCTCCTCATGAAGAGGAGTGGAGTGCTTGGTTTCATGTGCTTGTAACTGCTTGTCAGTAGGTATACCATTACACACTAACCTGCTCCTGGTGGGGAAGGGCAAAGTATTTGGCCTTTCCTGATTGAAAGCATCTGTCAGTAGATATACCATTACACACTAACCACTTCCTGGTGGGGAGGGGCAGAGTGTTTCAACTTGCATGCTTGAAACAGTCTGTCAGTGGATATACCATTGCACACTAACCATCTCCTGGTGTGGAGGGGCAGAGAGCTTGGCTTTGTATGGTTCTAGCCATCTGTCAGTAGATATACCATTACACACTCAGCTGTTCTTGTTGGGGTGGGGAAGAGTGCTTTTCCTTTTACTGCCTGTAACTGTCAGTAGATGTTCCATAACACAATAATCTGCTCCAGGTGGGGAGGGGCAGAGTGCTTGGCCTTGCATGCCTGTAACCCTCTATCAGTAGATATGCCATTACTTACTAACCTGCTCATGGTGGTGAAGGGCAGAGTGATTTTCCTTGCATGCCTCTAATCGTCTGTCAGTAGATATATCCTTACACACTAACCTGTTCTTGTTTGGGAGGGGCAGAGAGCTTTGCTTTCTACTCTTCTAACTGGTTGTCACATAAATACATTTACACACTAACCTGCTCTTTGAGGGGAGGGGCAGAGTGCTAGTGTTTGCATGCCTGTTACTCTCTGTCAGTAGATATACTATTACATGTTAACCTGCTCCTGGTGGCGGAGGACAGAGTGCTTACCCTTGCACACCTGTAACTGTCAGTCAGTAGATATACCATTACACACTAAACAGCTCCTGGTGGGGAGGGGCAGAGTGCTTGGCCTTGTCCTCTTGTAACTGTTTGTTAGTACAAATACCATGATATACTAACCTGCTCCTTGGAGGGGGGGGGCAGAGTGCCTGGCCGTGCCTGCTTCTAACTGTCTGTCAGTAGATATACAACTACACACTAACGTGGTCCTGCTGGGGAGAGCGAAGTGCTTGGCCTTGCATGCTTTAACCGTGTGTCAGTAGACATACTATAACACACTAACCTGCTCCAAGTGGGGATGGGCACAGTCAAACAAAACAAACCAAAAACCAAATGTCCACAAACCAAAAAAATCCTGGAAGACGAGGTCAAGCCGACAAGAGTTTATTGACAATGAAAACAAACCACCATTGACCTAGGTTTCGTCCGTATGGTCAGACTTCTTCAGAATACTGAAACACTACAGCAACCAGTCTTAAATAAGCAGTACAATTTGCAATTAATTAATTAACAATTCAATAAAACACAGTTAATTAATATTTAAACTTAACCTAACAAAACTATTAAAATAACCTAACCAATATTGCCTGTCAAATACTACCCTACATATCCAAGGTAAAATTAAAAAATAAAAAATATATGTGTACAATATTTGAAATGTGTGGCACAAATCTAAAAAAATTTACTTAGTAAAGAAATATAAAATATAAATGTATTTAAACCTACAAGATCCATATTGAATCAAGAAAAAGGTAATTTAAAGACTCATATCCTACCAATAAAATTCAAAAAATCAAAAAACTTCAATAAAAATATTATTGAAGTATAAAAAAAAATATATATATATATATATATATATATATATATATATATGTACATTAAAATGAAATTACATGTTAACAAAATTGTTATTTAACTCCTGTAATGTTCCTCGGCTTAAGTAAGGGCTTAATAGTGCTGTGTTCACTGAGTCCAGGATAATTATATGCATTTAGTCTGAGCTGCCATTTTAATTCACAGATGTCCAGGTGTATATCAATAGTCCTACCTTGTTGATCTACCTTAATCTGTTGTAAAATACAAAACTTGAAACTGTGATCAGCATGATCAACCACATGCCTAGCAAGGGCATTAGTGGTTTAAGATGTTTAACATCTAAAATATTCTCCTTAATCCTTTCCCTAAAAAAACCTACAAGTTTTCCCTACATAGAAAGCGTTACAATCTTGACATAGGGCAAGATATACCACATTTTTGGTGCACAATCAAAATGACCCATAATAGAAATACAACAGTGATTAATCACTAGCCTATTACCAGTGGGAAAAATGTAAGAACAAATGGAACATCTTCCACATTTGAAATTACCTATTGGTCTATTAATAGAAATCCCCTTTCCCCCTGAAATCCTTTCAAACATGTCTTTAAATGATAGATCCTTTCTGTATACAAAACTCGTTTTTTTTTTTCAAATTGGGGCACAACATCTTTATCCATCTTAAAAATACCCCAGTTTCTGTTGATTATCATCCTAACCTCTTCTGAGTCACCATTATAAGTAGAAATGAACGTTAAAGATGACCTTGTCATAAATGGTGACCTAACAGTAGCATACCCAAAGGGGTTGTTTTGATTATTACCAGAATTAAGTATAGCTTGAAACACACCAACTTCCCTTTTGTGTTTAATTTCCTGAAATATATCCAAACACAACTTTTCAGGGTACCCTCTGTTTAAAAATAAGGAAATCATAAATTTTAACTCGTCCAAGAATTTCCTATCATCACTGACCATCCGAGCAGCCCTAACCATTTGGCCCTTCACAATAGCCCTTTTCTGATGGTTAGGATACCAACTGTTAAACTGAAGGTATGAATTAGAAAAAGTGGGTTTTCTGTAAATGTTGGATTTAATTAAACCACTTGCCCTATCATAGGTTAATCTAACATCCAAGTAAGTAGTCGTCTCAAAATTAATTTCATGTGTGAAACTCAAAAACCATACTGTACTGTTACTATATTTAATGAAGGCGTCTAACACCACCAATTCACCTTCCCAAATGATAAAAATATCATCCAAAAAGCGCGAATATAATCTGATGTGCTTGTAAAACTCACTGTGGAAAATGTAATGTTCCTCCCAATATGCCATAATATAATTGGCATAAATAGGGGCACAAGCAGCCCCCATGGCCACCCCAGTACGTTGTTTAAAATAGTGCCCTTCAAAAAATAAAAAAATATTTTTCAAAACCACTTCCATGAGCTTAACTAAAACATTGATTCTGTCCTGCTCATACACACCAGTTTCCAACAATTGTTCCTCTACCCATATTACACCTATATCGTGTGGTATAACTGTAAACAAATTACACACATCTATGGTTAGAAAACAAAATTCATCTTTAACCTCAAACGCCTTCAATCTTTCCAAAAAATGCCACAAATCCTTAGTAATGTGGGTAAAACAACTGATGCCCTTTTTCATGTGATAATCCAAAAATTGACTAATAAAACAAACTTTGCTTCTTTTACCGTCAACTATGGGTCTAAACTGCACATTATTCAATCCTTTGTGCATTTTAGGTATACCGAAGATACCACTAACCACTGGAAAGGCATTAACCATATAATCATATTCAGCTTCAGTCACTTCACCCTGGTACAACATATCCTCAAAAAGGAGATCAATGTTTCTATATGCAATATTAATTTCGATAATACTTGTTTCAATATAACTATCCTCCATAAGCATTGACATCATAAGACTAATATAGTCACAATTGTCTACAATCACCACACCGTTACCTTTATCTGGCTTCATAATACAAATACTCCCCATTTGATTCAAATTATCCATTAACAAATGCTCATCCTCTGTCATATTACAGTGTAATTTGCCTTTCCGTTGTTTGAAAAGCTGTCTGATGTCAAATTCACACATTCTTTCGAACATGGTCACCACATGGTTCAAGGGCGGATTAAAACCACTTGGCTTAGTCATACTCTGATTGTTACCTAACGAGTTGCAATTATTAGGGTCATCAAAAAATGCTTTTAAATTAATTTTGCGTGTAAACAGTTTCAAATCAATGAGCGTATCAACAAGGTTACCCCTTCTGCATGGAACAAAATTAAATCCCTTAGAAAAAAAGTTGACATGTTTAACACCTAAAGAAACTTTTTTTCTTTGTTACACCAAAAATGTGGTATATCTTGCCCTATGTCAAGATTGTAACGCTTTCTATGTAGGGAAAACTTGTAGGTTTTTTAGGGAAAGGATTAAGGATCATCTTTTAGATGTTAAACATCTTAAAACCACTAATGCCCTTGCTAGGCATGTGGTTGATCATGCTGATCATAGTTTCAAGTTTTGTATTTTACAACAGATTAAGGAAGATCAACAAGGTAGGACTATTGATATACACCTGGGCATCTGTGAATTAAAATGGCAGCTCAGACTAAATGCATATAATTATCCTGGACTCAATTAGCACAGCACTGCTAAGTCCTTACTTAAGCTGAGGAACATTACAGGAGTTAAATAATTTTGTTAACATGTAATTTCATTTTAATGTGCATATATATATATATATATATATATATATATATATATATATATATATATATATATATATATATTTTATACTTCAATAATATTTTTATTGAAGTTTTTGATTTTTTGAATTTTATTGGTAGGATAAGAGTCTTTAAATTACCTTTTTCTTGATTCAATATGGATCTTGTAGGTTTAAATACATTTACATTTTATATTTCTTTACTAAGTACATTTTTTTAGATTTGTGCCACACATTTCAAATATTGTACACATATATTTTTTATTTTTTAATTTTACCTTGGATATGTAGGGTAGTATTTGACAGGCAATAGTGGTTAGTTTATTTTAATAGTTTTGTTAGGTTAAATTTAAATATTAATTAACTGTGCTTTATTGAATTGTTAAATCATTAATTGCAAATTGTACTGCTTATTTAAGAGTGGATGCTGTAGTGTTTCAGTATTCTGAAGAAGTCTGATCATATGGACGAAACCTAGGTCAATGGTGGTTTGTTTTCGTTGTCAATAAACTCTTGTCGGCTGGACCTCATCTTTCAGGATTTTTTTGGTTTGGGGATGGGCACAGTGTTTGGCCTTGTCCACTTATAAATGACTGACAGTAGATATATTATTACACACTAACCCACTCATGGTGGGGAGATGCAGAGTACTTTTTCTTCCACGCCTGTAACCATCTGTCTGCAGATATATCTTTATACACTTATCTACTCCTGGTGGGGAATGGCTGAGTGATTGGCCTTGCAAGGTTGTAACCATCAATCAGTAGATATACTATTCCACACTAACTTGCTCTTGGTGGGGAAGAGGAGACTGCTTTGCCTTGCATGCTCCTAACCATCTGTCAGTTGGTATGCCATTACACACTAATGTGCTCCTGCTGGGCAGGGGCGGAGTGTTTTTCCATGCATGCTTGTAACCATGTGTTAGTAGATATACTATCACACACTAATCTGCTCCAGGTGGGGATGGGCACAGTGTTTGGATTGTCTGCTTCTAAACGTCTGCCAGTAGATATGCCATTACACATTAATCTTCACCTAGTGGGGATGGGCACTGTGCTTCACCTTCCATGCTTGTAATTGTCTGTCAATAGATATACCTTCACACGGTTTACTATAAAAATGTTGCACATCACTTATGTGAAACTTGGAAGGTTGAAATCATGGCTCCAAGTTTCAGTAACATTGATCCGTAGATGTTTCAATCCTCAACAGTGAATGCTAGTTTGCATTTGCTCATATGAGTTCAACATTCTCATTGGAGATAGTACGACAATGGGGATTGGCCCTGCACTCTTGCCATACTTGCGTACTGCTGCTGTGTGTCGGATTGGGAAATTAACCCTTTTCCTCACTGCAGTGTGATCTTGGAGTTGAATATATAATAATCAGGGTGTGTGGAGGCCACAGCCCCACACATGGGAGTGCAAGGGAGCTTGGCTCCCTACAAAACTTTGGTAGGAAATCAGCAGAAGTAAAGGTATGTTGGGTAATGCAATAATATCAAATTTCAAATTATCCACATTACCACTTTCATTGTTTCAATTCATTAATGCACTATACCACCCTATCACTCTCACCACTGCTCAAGAAACTTGAAACTTGGCTGCTTAAACTGCTTTTTTTTTTTTTAAACTAAACCTATCACGGAAGCATTCAAAATAATTAATCAACGGATAAAACCCCTCACTGAGCAAAATACGACCCCCTACACCAGCCCAAAATCCTTGATCCTCAAACGGTATTCAGGTATTAACCATTAAATCTAATAACTTGGTGATGCTCTTTATGCTAACTCCATTTGGAAGCAATGGAATTCCCTTTCTTCAGCACAAGGCTTATAACCTACGCTTAATCTATTCAAAATAATCTCAAAAAAATTCTTAAGTCTCACTATGTGGTTACATGTAACTACTTAGAATAATTCCTATGGAGTCTCACAACACCTCAGTCTAGAATCTTCCTCTTTTTTTTTTAATCTTGTATTTCCTGCCTCCTCATGTATCCATGTCAGAGTTGAGCTACTCACAAAACGATATCATCATGCCAGATGTAAAAATGTAGTTGTTTCTCTTATTTATTATACTAATGTAGTTTCTTCTATCTAGTTGTATTGTGATATTTCTATTGTGGTGGGCTTTTCTTTCTTCGCCTCTACTGAAAAGGACGTATCCCAGCTAGACTAGCCCGGTCAACAAATGTAAATAAATAAATAAAAATAAATAAATAATTTTTTTTATTTTCAACTTTTTTTTCGAGTAATTCATTATCGAACAAATGTGTTTCTAAATTTTGATAGCAAACCCCATTACACACTTACCTGCTTCTAGTGGGGAGTGGAGTGCTTCAACTTGCAGACTCGTAACCATCTGTCAGTAGATATACCATTGTACATTAACCTTCACCTGGTGAGAAGAGACAGAGTGCTTGGCCTTGCACTATTGTAACCATGTGCCAGTAGATGTAATAACACACCAACCTGCTGGTGGTGGGGTGGGCAGAGTGCTTTTCCTTCATACCCGTAGACATCAGTCAGTAGATATACCATTATACACTAACCTGCTCCTGGTGGGATGGGCAGAGTGCTTAGCCTAGCATCCTTGTAAGCATCTGTCTGTAGATATACCATTACACACTAACCTGCCTCTGGTGGAGAGTGGCAGAATGCTTGGATTTGCTCACTTGTAACTGTATGTCAGTAGATGTACTGTTACACACTTACCTGCACCTGGTGGGGATGGGCAGAGTGCTTGACCTTGCATGCTTGTAACTGTCTGTCATTAGATATATCCTTACACATTAACCTGCTCTTGGTGGAGACTGTCAGACTGCTTGGCCTTGCATGCCTGTAACCATCTGTCAGTAGATATATCCTTACACACTAAACAGCTCCTGGTGAGGAGAGTCAGAGAGCTTGGCTTTGTATGCTTCCAATTATCAGTTGAAATAGCATTACACACTCAACTGCTCCTGGTGAGAAGTTCAGAGTGCTTTTCCTTTGACTACTTGTAACTGACTGACAGTAAATACTCCATGACACACTAACCTGCTGCAGCTGGGGAAGGGCAGAGTGCTTTTCCTTGCACACCTGTAATCACCTGTCAAATGATATATGATTACACACTAACCAGCTACAGGTGGGGTGTGGCAGAGTGCTTGGCCTTGCACGCCTGTAACCCTCTGTCAATAGATATACCATTACACACAAATGTGTTCCTGGTAGGGAGGGGTGGAGTGCTTTTCCTTGCACACCTCTAACCATTTGTCAGTATATATATCCTTACACATTAACCTGTTTCTGGTTAGGAGGGGCAAAGAGGTTGGCTTTCTACTCTTCTAACTGCCTGACATAGTGATTCCATTACACACTAACCTGCACCTCGTGGGGACAGACAGAGTGCTTGGCCTTGCATGCTTGCACTTGTCTGTGACTAAAAACATCATTACAAAATATCCTTCTCCTGATGGGGAAGGGCAGAGTGCTTGGCCTTGCATGGTCCTAACTAACTGTCAGTAGATATTCTGTTGCACACTTACCTGCTCCTTGTGGGGAGAGGCAGAATGTTTTTCTTTGCCCACCTGTAACTGTCTTTGAGTAGATATAGCATTACACACTAAATTGTTCTAGGTGGCAGAGGGGTGGCAGAGGGGCAGAGTGCTTTTCCTTTCACACCTGCAACCGTCATTCAGCAGATATACCATTACACACTAGCTAGCTCCTGGGAGGGAGGGGCAGAGTGTCTGGCCTTGCACTCTTCTAACCATCTGTCAGTAGATACACTATTACACACTAACATGCTCCTGGTGGGAATATGCAGAGTGCTTGGTGATGCACACTTCTAACCTTCTGTCAGTAGATATACTATTACACACTAACCTGCTCCTTGTGGGGATGGGTACAGCGCTTGGCCTTGGCCGCATCTAAATGTCTGTCAGTAGATATACCATTACACACTAACCTGCTGCTTGTGAGATGGGGCAGGGAGCTTATATTTGCAAGCCAGTAATCATCTAGCAGTAGATACACCATTACACACCAACCTGTTCCTAGTGATGACAGAAGCAGAAGCAGAGTGCTTGGCCTACCACATTTGTAACCACCTCTCAGTAGACATACTGTTACACATTAATCTGCTGCTGGTGTGAAGGGGAGAAGTGCCTGGTCTTGAATACTTGTAAACATCTGTCAGTAGATATATCATTATACACTAACCTGCTCCTGGTGCAAAGGTCCATATATTGCTTAGCCTAGCATGCTTGTAACCATTTGTCAGTAGATAAACCATTACACACTAACCTGCTCCTGGTGTGGAGGGATGGGTAGTTGGCTTTGAAAGCTTATAACTGCCAGTCAGTAGTTATACCATTACAGACTAACTAGCTCCTGGTGACGAGGGGTGGAGTGCTTGACTTTGCATGTGTGTACCCACTTGTCAGTAGATATACCATTGCACACTAACCTGCTGCTGTTTGGGAGGGGCAAAGTGCTTGGCTTTGCACATTTTTGACCATCTGTCAGTAGATATAAGGTTACACACTAACCAGCACCTGGTAAGGAGGGGCAGAGTGCTTGACCTTAAAAGCCTGTAACCATCTGTCAGTAGATATACTATTACACACTAACCTTCTTACACAGTGGGGCAGAGTGCATTTCCTTGCATGCCTGTAACTGTCTGTCAGTAGATATAATATTATGCACTATCCCACTCCTGGTGAGGAGGGGCAGAGTGCTTGGCCTTGCACGCTTGTCACCATCTGTCAGCAGAAATATTCTTACACACCAATCTTCTCCTGGTGGGGAGGGACACAGTGCTTTCCCTTGCTTGCCTGTAGCCGTCTGTTAGTAGACATACCCTTACACGTTAATTTGCTCCTGGTGGGGAGGTGCAGAGTGCTTGGCTGACCATGCTTGCAACCAAGTGTCAGTAGATAAACAATTACACACTAACCTGCTCCTGGTGGGAATGGACAGCTTGCTTGGCCTTGCATGCTTGTGACCATTGGTTAGTAAATATCCCATTGCACACTAACTTGCTCATGGTGGGGAGGGGTAGAGTGCTTGACCTTGCATGCATGCAGCTGCCTGTCAGTAGACATAACTTTACAAACTAACCTGCTCCTATGGGGAAGGGTTGAGTGATTGGCTTTGGGCGCTTGTTATCGTCTATCAGTAGATATACCATTACACACTAACCTCCTCCTGGTGAATAGGGGCAGAGTGCTTGGTATTGCAATCCTGGAAATGTCTCTCAATGGATATATAATTACACACTAACTTTCTTCTTGTGCAGCATGGCAGAGTGCTTTTCTTTGCACTCCTGTAAGTGTCTATCAGCAGATATAATGTTACACACAAACCTGCTCCTAGTGGGGAGGGGCAGAGTGCATTTCCTTGCAGTCCTGTAACCATCTGTCAGTAGATATACCCTTACCCACTAATCTGCTCCTGATGGTGAGGGACAGAGTGCTTGGCCTTGCATGTTTGTAACCATCTGTCAGTAGCTACACTATTACGTACTAACATTCTCCTGGTGGGTAGTAGCAGAGTCCTTGGCCTTGTAGGCTTGTAACCATCTCTCAGTAGATGTAGCATTACATGCTAACCCGCTCCTGGTGGGGGGGTGGCAGAGGTCTTGGTTTTGCATTCTTCTAACCATCTGTCAGTAGATATACCATTACACATTAACCTGCTGCTGGTAGGGAGGGTCAAAGTGATGGCCTTGCAAGCCTGTAACTGTATGTTAGTAGATATCAGAATCAGAATCACATTTAATGGCTAAGTATGCATGCATACAAGGAATTTGACTCTGGTTTCAGTGACTCTCCATGTATGAATTACATAAATAACATACGTACAACTATTAAGAACAAGGCAAATGACATAATGCAACTATTAAGAACATGACATAAAAGTAAATATACATATAACATAACACACTAACCTGCTCCTGGTGGGGATGGGCAGAGTGCTTGGCCCTGCATGCTTGTAACCGTCTGCCAGTAAATATGCCATTACACACAAACCTGCTCCTGGTGGGAAAACGCAGAGTGCCTGGTCTTGCACACATGTAACTGTCTGTCAGTAGAAACATCCTTACACAGTAATGTGCTCCTAGTGGGGAGGGACAGAGTGCTTGGCCTTGCAAGCTTCTTAGGTTCATAGGTAGGTACAAGGCTATTAGTCCTAGGGCCTATATAAGCCTAGCCAAAAAGGTACCCTAGATTTCGCCACCCAAGAAAATTATTTTCCTGTGACCCTGTCGAGCAGAGCCACAGAAGTGTTCCCTGGGGTGAATTTCCTATTTCCCATCCAATCATCAAGATTTTTCTTGAAGAGTGCTGATGAGGAGCTCTGTTTGACATAGATAGGTAGTCTGTTCCAGAGTATGGGAAGTCTCTGGGACAGGAATCTATCCCTCCAGCATGTTCTGTTTATTGTGGTGACAATGTTTAGGTCCCTAGAGCGTGTAGCTTGGAGGGATTGGGATTTCTTTAAGTGGAGCATGTCCAACAGCTCTGGGTTGACATAGCTTTGTATGTTAGGCAGAGATCGCCTTTGAGTAGGCGATATGCAATGGAGTAAAGCTGGAGTTTTTTGAGATGGTCTGCTTAGGGCATCTGTTTGTGGCCAGTAATCCTCTTTGTGAGGTATTTCTGTGGCCTTTCCAGTTGTTGTAGATGTCTTGCAAGGTTCATACCAAAAGGGGCACTGCACTCTTTAATGGGTCTAATGAGTGATGAGTAGAGTGGAACAATGACCTCTTTTTTTTCTGGATGAGAAACCTTTTGTGATGAGGTGAGCCATGTAGAAGGATTTCCTGACCACTGTGGTGATGTGATTATCAAAGGAGAGACTACTGTCCACCTGTGTCCCAAGATCTCTTATCACACTTTCGGTGTTAAGTAGACAACCACTTATGTGGTAGTTCATGGGTACAGAGTTTTTACCAAAGGGGATGACAATACACTTTTTGGCATTGAGCTTCAGACCATGGCTTTGACACCAGGCATATGTCTCAGTGAGGCCCTTTTGTAATATGTCCACATCGTTAGGAGTTTTGATTATGGCTCCTAGTTTGCTGTCATCTGCAAACTTTGTTAGCCAAAGACCTTCTGTGTTAGCCTGTACTTCAGAGTAGATACACAACAGGAGAGGACCCAGGACTGAACCATGTGGTACTCCACTTGTCACTGGTCTGAAGTCAGATTTGGAGTCTGCTACTTTCACAGTGTGGGTTCTGTCCATGAGCCAGTTTGCAACCCATCTTGTGACATAGGGATTTATACCTAGTTTAGTGAGCTTATCTATAATTCCAGAGTGTGGGATGATGTTGAAAGCCTTGGCGAGATCTAGATAAGCTGTGTGAACCACCTTACCCTCATATATGGCTTTGGTGACTGCTTCAAAGAAGTCAATCAGGTTTAGGAGACATGATCTGCCTTTTGCAAACCCGAACTGGGTAGGGTCCAGAGTTTGGAGATTACCAATGTCTTTGTTTATGAGTTCCATGATGATAAATTCCATCGCCTTGCAGACCAGGCTCATCAGGCTAATTGGGCGGTAGTTCCCGGGGTTTGTTGTGGCTCCCCGTTTGTGGAGTGGGATAACCGTCGCAGTGCACCATTCGATGGGCACAAAGCCTGAGGTGAGGATATGACTGAACATGGTACTTAGGTAGGGTGCCAGTTCATTCTGTAATTCATGTAGAACGCAGTCTGGGATATTGCCAGTTCCCATGGATGCTGTGTTCTTGGCTTTGAGAGTGCATTTTTTACCAGTGCAGCTGTGATTACAGGAACTTTGCATTCTTCCAGTATAGAGATGGGCCTTGTAGGGGGTGAGTGGGGGGTAAAGTTAGCACTGAACCTATCTGCCAGGATGTTGGCAATATCAGTTGGTTCTGTATATTTAGTACCATTGTGCTGTAACTCAGAGCAGATCTGAGTGTTGCCATTGAGATTCTTGACACAGTTATAGAATGCTTTGTGGTTGTCTTTAGAGTCAGTGGCAATTTTGTTTTTGTAACTAGCTTTGGAGGATTTTATGAGGGATCTCAGCTTCTTACTGAGGTTGACCAGGGAGTTCCTCCAGTCATGGGATTTTACTCTTTTTGCAACAGTTTCTTTCTTCTGTTGTAGAGTTTGTTTATGGCAGAGGACCACCAGATTGGCTTCCTTTTTTTGGAGGATAGCATCTTAGTTCTGTTAGGGATAGCATGAGCCATGCACTCGTGTAAGTACTTATAAAGTGCATTTGTGTAGGATTCAGCAGTTGTACCTCTATTGTCCATCTGCATAGGTGTCATGAAGTTTGGCACTTCTGTCTTAAGAAGTGTGAAGTTGGCTTTGGAGAAGTTTTTTACGGTGGTTACCCTAATTGGGGGTGGGGACGGGATGTGGATGTCTAGGGTGATTAGCTTGTGGTTGAATCTGACCGAGGAACTGACCTCTGGTGTGGAACACCATTTGCCCATGTTGGTAATGACCAGGTCTAGGATATTGCTGCCTCTGGTGGGGGTGTGAATAAGTTGATTCAAGGCATTGGAATTTATGAATTCCAGAAAACGTTGAGCAAAAGTGTTGGTACATGAGTAGTTTTCCCAGTTATGGCGGGGTAGTTGAAATCGCCCATTTTTAGGGTGTTAGGTTGTACCCTACTACTTTCCAGTGTATCAAGAAATGAGGAGTGGGAATCCTGGGACATGGTGGGGAGTCTGTAGAAAGTACAATTTGGATTGCGGTCTTGTCCAGAGTTAGTTGCACTTGGATAATCTCAGATGCATTATGCTGTGCAACTAGCCTGAAGGTGTGGATATCCTTAATGAATACTGGCACACCTCCACCTTTAGTGCTTTGTTCTGGGTTAGGTGGTCAAAAGGTGTGGTATGAATTATAGCCTGGTAACGCAGGGGTGCTCTCTGGAACTTTGAACAAGATCTCTGTCACTGCACAGATGTCAATGTTCTCCATTTTAAGGAGTGCCTCGCGTGAGTGCATTTTGAGGGTTAGACCTCTAGCATTGAATAGCATTACCCTCAGATTTTGCTTGCTTGTACCTGTTACGGTGGTGAATTTGTCATTTGAACCTTGCCTAAAAAAGGCACTATAGGGGTGGCAAGAGCCTTAGCCAGTATCCGTAATCCCAAGGGCGACAGGTGCAGGCCATCTCTGGCAAAGCATCGTGGTCTGTCGATCATGTTGTCCCAGGCAGACACATACTGGATCCCCTTAGAATGACACCAGAAGCTTAGCCAATTGTTGAAGTCAGTCATTTTGTCCTTGTACTGTGGTATCATTCTGGGTGATGGCAGGATACTACTCAGGGCTAGGGTCATACCTGCCTGGGCTACAAGATCGGAGAGCTCCTCCATGTCTCTTTTCATGTAGTCCAGGGAGGTACATCTCAGGACATTCACACCAATATGGACAATGACAGTGTTGTATTTTTACTTGTTGTGGAGTGACCTGAGTGCGTGCATTATGTGGCGGATCCTGTCACCTGACAGGCAGCTGACAGTAACTTTCTCCTTGTTTAAGCTGGTGAGTGGAACATCAGTGTGCCTGACTATAGAGTCATCTATGACTAGAGTGTTGGGTATGTTGTTATGCCTTATGGGCTGTGGTTGAGTGGCACACTGAGTTTGGGGGCTATCTGTCATTTGGGTTGTGTTGGGGGTGGAGTTTGCTTGCGTTTCTGCCTTGGAGGTCCCTGATGTTTGGGCATGTTTTTATTGAAAGCCTCCATGAATGTAGGTGTGTGTTTTGTGTTTCTATGTGTGTGTTTTGGTGGTGTAGGTTTTGAGGGACTATGTGATGAGTGTGGTGTGGTGCAAGTGTTTACCTTCTCCTCTTGACTGTCTAGTCCAGTCTTGGATGAAGAGAACTTTGCTTCCAGTTTGGCTACATACGTGCATCTCTCACAGGTTGTAGTGTTGGGTCGTAGGAGGAGAGAGTTGTCTGTGTACATGAGGCAATTGCTGCATTGCTCCAAGATGCCCAGATTCATCAGGTAGACAGGAGAAATCACCAGGAACTGACCCTTAGACATGCCTGGATAGGTGCTTATTTATTAAGTACTAAAAACTGCTTTCCTCTAGAAAAGTGAGGAAAGTTGAGTGCTGTAGTAACTTGCAGTTTATTTAGTGCTTACAACATGTTCTGAACAAGTGCTGAGTTCAAAGGAACAGATCTGAGTGCTGAAACTAGAAAACTGGCTAGTTCTAAGAAACAAAATTAAGCTAGAGGGCTTCCCTCCAACACAGAAAGGCTTGGGGGCTCAGAAGCCTACAAACAGTCTAGACCACTTACAGGAAAGGCAGGAAACAAGCTTATTTTTTTTTTCCCATATGCTCTCTTTGTACACAGTAGGAGTGCCTGAAATCAGAATATGATCTCACTGCACTCATTTTTGTGAGCAAATGAGATGGGCCCAGAAGGAGTATCCAAACACAAATTTACAAGAGGGTGGGCAGTTTCAAAGCCACCAAGATTAACACGAAAACAAAACCAGGGAGGATGGGTGGGGAACTAACTGAAAAAACAGAGTCTAAACTTCCAGTTCAGTTAATATTCAATGTAACACAAAAAAATCAATTAAAATGCTGTATTATTTGAAAAAAGTGCAGATAAAAGGTACTTAAATTCTCTTATACGTCCAGTTGAATACAGCTAGATCTTAGCCAGCCAAAGCTCAAGTTTTAAGCAGAAAATATTCCAAAATGTACCACTTAAATAGGCAGTAACAGAATGTCAATGAATGAGACTACCTCCCAACTGCAATTACTATCAAGGCAGGAATTCTAACAGGCAATAAAATCTAGCAAGCACTAACTGAAAAAACAGAGTCAAAACTTCCAGTTCAGTTAATATTCAATGCAACACAAATAAATCAATTAAAATGCTGTATTATTTGAAAAAAGTGCAGAGATCCATCCATCAGTAGATACACCATCATAACCATAACCATCTATCTTCTAACCATCTATCAGTAGATACACCATTACACAATAACCTGCTCCTGGTTAACCAGCTCCTGGTTGAGAGGAGCAGAGCTCTTGGCCTCCAACACTTGTAACCATCTGTCAGCAGATTTTCCATTATAACTCTGTCTGGCAAAGTGCAACACATATAAAACGTATGACTGAAACAGAAATATAGACATTTATGTGAGTCAGGGAAAAAATGTGAAGGTGCTGGTAACAACTTTTGGCATGTAACCATAGGGTGTAAGGGATTGGTCAGGCACATGGCTCTCAAGTGGAAGAAAATCTGTTTTGTGCAACAACTTAGACAAGGGCTGCAGCTATGTCACCAGAATGGCATCAGAGAAATAACAAATTAAATGCCAATCTGTTATCTAAATTACATGTGCCTTTGTGCCATATGGAGACCTTTATAGGAATGTACTAACATTAGCTCCAGTGATTAACACCTGTGGCACTAATGAGAGGAGAAGCAGGACCTCTGAAGGGAGAATAAATTCACCTGAGAATTTACATTATTCATTTCACCAAGTGTACTTCCCTCCACTGTCACTGTGTATAGTCCTTCATATCAGTCACCAGTCCACTGCATTCATATACTCCTCCCTGGCCACCAACAGCGCTACCATCTTCATCTACCCCTGCCCCTTAGCCATCTTGATGATTTTCAGTCTGTCTCCCCTCTTTTTACATGTGCTTCACCAAATTAGGGCTCATTTTGGAGAACCTAATTCTTCTTTTTATTAAAACCAACTAGTGTTTCTGCCAACCACAGTCTTGTTTGGGGACCTAAAACTGCAGTCCACTTAAAACTATTACATATCCATTGTACTGCAGCAGCTTTAGTCAAAGTCTATTCTACTCAATATTCTACTCAAGTTTGCATTATTAATCATTACTTACCTACATTTCTGGAAAGGTCATGGCAAAATGAAAAGCAATCAAAAACTTGGAATAGCCTGATAGAATTCCAAAGATGCACAACTGCACTGCTGTAGCCATTTAGTTGGACAATTAAATGAAAGAACAACACACGAAAGAACATGAAAAATGCATTGTGCATGCTTTGTTGAAATGTGAGGGAACAAACTTGCTGAGAAGTGAGCATATTTAGCCCTTGCAGTGACACAAATGGACACATAACCAGCAAATGCAGAGGTTAAATCATGAATTAGAAAAAAACTCTTACTGCCTTATTACATGCAAGAACACAAAGTACCTTTAATGCTATTTGGATGACTGACACTAGGGAAGTAATTTCTGACCAAGGGGAAGCTAGCTGGTCAGCAGGCACAGAAGAAAAAAATAATATAAAAAATGAAAAAGCTAAATTATAATAAATATGTTTTATATACTATGCAGGACCTTCTTCAGTTTATATTTCTTTATAAACACAAAATGTGAAATTCTTCATGTAAGGAAGATATTCAGAAACACTGTTTTCTGCTTTAATAATATATCAGTCACTAGTTCTAAAGGAAATATCGTATTACATTGTGAGAGTCTGTTACCTGTGGAAACTTGTACAGACCCAATATTCTGGCAACTGGAATAGACAGAGAAGACAGACTGTCTCCAATAATAACAGCCACTGGTGGGTATTTTTTACAGCAGTAATTTGGGATTAGAGTCTTCTCACCAGAAAGTAGCAGGAATGTGCTCTCAATGGATGCAAATTCGTTGTAACATGAGTCATAGATTTCAAAGCCGAGGGTATGGTTTGGCAGTAACAGTTGATTTTTATTTATCTCTTGAAGAGCAAAAACCATACTGAGCAGTTCTTGATATAATAATATATCGAACCTAAAAGCATCATAAAATCAAAGTGTATACTGGGAAGGGACTGAATTAAAATATTATGCCAGTGTACTTTAGAGAATTGATATATCATGGCCTGTCTGAATTATTCATTTGCACTATGACCCATTGCCAGTTGTATTTTATTACAGGATTGCCTTCTGACACAATATTAACTATTTCACTCATCATGCACATGCAGCAAGGATTATTAAATGTTCCCAGAATACAACTGATGAAAAGAGACCCAGCTCAGATGCTTGTTATATTTACTCTTAAGATACTTTTTAAAAATTCTTACATGGATATTAGACACATCATTTGTAGAAATAACTAAAGTTTTCCATTAAATTAGCATGTGGACTCACACACATGCCGACACACACAAACACACACACACACACACACACACACACACACACACACACACACACACACACACACACACACACACACACACATGCTTTTACACATGCCAACTACACAAAGCAGTATGAATGATTTATATAGCAAACTGTAGACTCATGACTGACAACTCTGAACTTCCAATGAATGTTATAACCATGTAATCATATCAGTTACTACAACATACCCTTTGTCAGATGGCTTTTGATTAAATATTAATATATTCAGCAACAAATCAAAATATAAAAGAAAATTTAACACAAATAAGGGATATGTATAAGCTTTTTCAAGATGATCTACAACAGTTTCATGCCTGGTACAGTTTTAGTGACCCTGCATTTATTGTTGACAATTGTAGCACCATAAAACCTGGGAAGCAGTCCTCGCCCTGGAAGATGCTGACATTTGTGCAGTCACTGAGACCTGGTTTAAGGCTGTGGACAGCACCCCTGCTTTACCAGGTTACATTGCCTTCTACACATTCAGACCACAAACTGAAGGTGTGAGAATTAAAGAAGGTGGTGCGTCAATATTCATTAAAGATAAATACAGTTCTAGACTGATTAAACAGCACAATTGCCTTAAATTATTTCAGGTACAATTGATTGTTGGTAAGACCCCCTCTTCATGTCATTGCAGCTACAGGACCCCTTCCATGAATTCAGACATCCCCTCAGCCTAATTGGATCTACTTGAGTCAATCAAAATACAACCAAGCACTCTGGTTTTGGGTGACTTTAATTACCCATCCATAGATTGGGTAAATTATACGTGTTCTAACTCACTTGCCCAAAGGTTCCTGGACTTTGTTAACTCCAATACCCTGGAGCAGCTGCTTGACACACCCACAAGGGGCTCAAACATCCTGGACCTGGTGCTCACCAGCATGGGGGAACCACTGCACTACCCCAGTGTGTGACCATCCATGGTGAGAGCTGATCATAAATCAGTCGCGCTAGAAGTAACTATAACACAAGACCCCCCTTAGCAACAGCTAGACTAAAAAAGTTCTTCAAAGCCAATTACAGCCTTTTAAGTGATGGCATAAATTGCTTCATAGCCCTACCCCAGTGATGGAACTGACACCTATGCTGAGTTATAGACCAATGTTTTATACAAGCACCTGTACAATTGTACTGACTCTGCCGTACCTGATAGAAGCAAAGCAAGATCTTGAAGGAAAAACAAACCTGCCTGGTGGACAACTGCCATTAATAGGCTATACAACAGGAGAAAGAAACTGATGTCTAAGAGTAGGAAGGAATGGTCTCATAACTGGAGACACTCCCTCCTCAACTTAAACAAGAAAATAAGACTTCTAGTGAAGTCATCCAAAGCTAACTACAAATTCAGATTAACTTCCCTAACTTAGGATAACCACAAGGCATTCTTTAGTTACATCCATAACCTCAATGGTAAGGCCCAGATTTGTGCTGAACTCGTAGTTAATGGTAATTCATATATAGAACCTGTGGATATAGCAAACCTGCTGGCTGATAGGTTCAGTGAAAATGTCACTCCCCTGTTCCCACCACATATATCCCAAAGCATCTTTAACACCTGTACTCCACTTAGTTATTCCAAGGAGCAGTTCTTAAATGACCTCTCCAAGGACACAAACCCAGCCTCGATGGGACCAGACAATATCCCAGGCTGTGTTATATATGGGTTAAAACAGGAACTAGCATCACCACTGAGCATTCTCTTCAATCACAGCTTAAGCACTAGCTTCATCTCAGTGGAATAGAAAACAGCTACCATCATCCTTTTGCACAAAGGGGTGCATCCACTGACCCAGGGAACTATAGACCCATTAGCCTGACAAGCCTTATCTGTAAGGCCACCTTATTAACAAAGATATAGGAAATCTCCAAATACTCAACCCCACACAGTTTGGCTTTGTCAAGGGGAGATCATACCTGTTAAACTTGGTGGACTTCTTCAATACAGTCACCAAAGCCCTAGACGAGGGTAAATCTGTGCAGGTGGCCTACCTAGACTTAGCCAAGGTCTTTGACACAATCCCCCTCTCATGCATCATTGATAAAATCACCCATCTGGGTTTCAACTCATATATTGTCAGGTAGGGTGTAAACTGGCTCATTGATAGAACTCTTATGGTCAAAATAGGGTGCTCCACCTCCTCCGGTAGAACCACAGGGATTGGTTCTGGAACCCCTACTGTTTTGAATCTACTTCTCAGAAGTACAATCTAAAACTAAAGGACTGTGGTTGACAACATTTGCTGATGACTGCAAACTGGGAATGATCATTGAAACCCCTTGCAATGTCAACATCCTGCAAGAAGATCTTACCCAGACTAATGGCTGTGCCAAGGTCATGGTCTTAAACTTAAAGCAAAAAAATGCATTATCTTCTCCTTTGGCAAGGGTGATTTCCCTGCAGACTACCATATCAATAGCAATACCCTAAGCATACAGTCAGTTGTGAGAGATCTGGGCACACAGGTTGACAGCAACTTTAACTTCAATCACCATGTCTCCATAGTGGTAAGACGGGATTTTGTATTGATCACCCTATAAGTAAGAGCATTGTCTCCAGACAAAAGAGGTTATAACTCTCCTGTACTCTTCCCTCATCAGGCCAATAGTAGAGTACAATGCTTCATTTGTTATGTTCCTTTCCAAACACCTGCAGCAATTGGAGAGACCACAAACATTCCTTACAAACAAAATTCAGGGTCTTCAAGATCTGTCTTATGTGGACAGACTTAAATCATTGTCACTTTACTCTGTGCTGTACAGACTGCTCAGAGGAAACTTGTGCATTTCATATACAACAATTTCTGACCTAGATTTATGGGAAATACTGCACATTCAAAAGTCAAATGGCACAGGGGTCACTCCCTCAGAGGATCTTTACCTGGTATGTGACATCAACAGCACTTGCTGGAGTGACAGATTTGTCTCACAGAGGTTGTCTCACCTTTGGAACAAGCTTCCTATTCATGTTAAACAAAGCCCCATGTTGGCCCTATTTAAGTGAAATTTGGATGATTGGAAGAGTAAATGGAAATTCACCCCAGGGGTTCCATCTGTGTCTTTCTTGGAGAGGGGCAAAAGGTGATGATTTTAGTCGATGTTTGAACCAGACACCCTTGGGAACATGGGTTGTACTTGTCTAGGCTTGTAAAAGCCCTGGGGCTGTTAGCCTAGTAACCTCCTATGATCCTACGAGCCTATAAAAAAAGAGAATGAATATATTAACAAACAATGGTAAAAAATATATACCATTATTCAAAAAAAGGATAACAGCAGACAACAAATTTAAAACTTGACAACTGTTTATCTACCAAAGTCAGAAAAACATACTTGGGGATTCAGTAAACTTTGTTTAGGCTTCGTGTGAAGCTAACATGGAGTTTACATTTGTGCTGTGAGCAGCAGCACTAATTACATATTCATGCCACATACCATGTTTAAATGTCAACAAGTATAGTTTTATGGGTGGCAACAGTGTTGCTGGCCAGGAAACCACGTAAAGCAACACAGATAGGAATCTTGTTTATTGTAGTGCAAACTAGTTTACTGGGATTGAGTGGAATACCACAATGATTACCAGGGATTAATATAGAGCAATGTATATGGTTCAAACACAGTACAGGATAGTGTACACAGTGCAGAGTATTGTGGAATCCCATTCCACACATTCCACACAAAAGTTGTGTAAATAATCTGTTAGTGTACATGAACTTGCATGTGAAATAAATAGTCGGGAAGTGTATGTATTGAATAAGGACACACAGATGAATTGCAGGAATGAACACAGGGAAAGAGGACAATTGAAACATCATAATGTACAGGGGATGAGGATATGTAAATGGAAGACAGTTATAGAAGGAACATTAATCATGTATTCACATGGTACAGTATTGACTGCACAGTGAAAATATATTTTATGACTGTTAAACAAGGTGACATAATAATGGAGAATATGCCTGTCTGATGTAAGCAACCTGACATAAACAATGGAGAGGACATCTATCAGAGATGTATACAACTAGGGTTGAATGCATATTGTGAAGTTGTGCAGACTGATTTGGCTGAATATGACTGTAATATCAGCAGAGGTCTCCAACAAGTTGGAAACAGTTACAAGCTCGTGAACCACAGTAAAAGAAGCACCAGCAATCATGGACAATATCAGAATAATAAAACAAGTAATCACAGGTCCCTGACTCAACATATTGATTCTGAGTGATCATAGTTGGTTCTTCGTGAACACACTTGTACAACTACTCTGACATATTGGCAATTTATGAGGGTAATCAAGCACACTTTCCTGACACTGTAACATCTACTGGATGTGTTGGGATGGACACTGCTATACGTGTATGTGACATTATGATCAGTACAGGCTAGTTGACTGGTGTGCATGGCATACACACACACACACACACACACACACATATATATATATATATATATATATATATATATATATATATATATATATATATATATATATATATATATCACAAGCCACACCATTACAAATGTAATCCATGCCATCGATGGTGTGAAACAGCTATGTTATGTACTGTGTGCATCACTGGAACAGGCCTCACTCATGCATCTGGTATAACACCTTGCTGGGGTTTCTGCACCATCTGACAGTAATGTTTATGCATCAAAAATAATGCCTAGTTATGGCCAATAAGATGTATTACAGCTCACTGTCACAAAGGTGGTACACTTCAGTTACACATCACTGGAAGATGTGTAGGGAGGTACATGAAGAAGGGTGCATTATAATCAGTTATTGGTGTGATGAAGGCTGTGACCTATGGAGGTATTATAACCGTTGATATGGATATCCAGCACATACTCAGTAGTTGTGTTACATACAAGAGAGTAGTCATCACTGTGGCCACATACTGGTACACATTCTACATACCATCTAACCCAGGACACAGTTCACATACCAATTGGCCTGCTTATAGTGTGTGATGTCTACATTGTCCTTGGGTTGTGTGTTTGTTTTCATAATGTAACAAATCCTGCCATGTTTTTGTTTCATCTCATGTGTTGTCATGGCTGTGGCAGCAATCTTTGGTGTGCATTGATACTGCCTATATTATACTAATATCACAGCTGGAGTCAATGATTGCCCACAATCTGCAGTCCTGAAGACAGCTGCTTGGACACAGGATATGCATGTCATTCTTTACATCTGTGACTTAAATAATGGACAGGAAAAGGCCTAGTAAACAGTCCTGTTGTATGGACCTAATCACTGGACATACGATATATGTCACTTCAAACATTTCATCATATATAGATGCCACATATGGGATCCAGTGTTCTACCTACTTGGTAATATAGGTGTTTATGGCCACATATGACCGTATGGAGTGAATACCTCAGTGTGGATTTGTGTCAAATGCCTTGGCCTGGTCAAGTTCCACAGGATGATAGTGATGGTATCATGCATGCCATTGATGACCTGTTTGAGGACATCTAACATATATAACAGACATGGATGGAGCATTGACAACTCACACATATCTGTTGCACACATCCAGGATATTACTAGTGTCCATTTAGGAAACATCCATTATGACATATTGGTCTACCTCACAGATGAGAAGAGTCAGGATGTATCTATACATGCACGCAGCAGGTGCTGTCCCCCCACTCAGATGGATGCATGTTGATGTACACCCTTCTGTGGGAACATAGTCTATCTGGAGGATGTGGTGAAGTGTGTATCCACCTGTGTCAGGTAGGTGTCTGTTATGAGTTACACTATAGGTGATCTGTGATGATGTCAAAGCCCTTTGATTCTGCATGATAAGCCTGTGTGAAGATAAGACAGTGCATGCTGCCTATCTTGATTTTGCCCAGAGTTTGAAAACAATCCCCCACTCAGGTATCATTGAGAAACTCTCCCAGCTGGGGATTAACGCTTAAGTCACTAGATGGTTAACTATTTGCCTCACTGAAAGAACACATACTGTGAAAGTTGGTGAACTCAACTCTACCAATACAGCTGTCAACATTGGTGTACCCCAAGGATCTGTGCTGGGCTCTATACTAAAAAAAAACCAACAAACTCTGTAACTACTCAAAAAAGACTCAATGCAAAGTTCATCAAAGGTGCATCCACAGTTTATCCACAAAAATCAGTGAAGAATCCAGACAGGTTAATACAATCAAGGTAAGTGTTTTCGTCCAAACCAAATGAAAGAACTTCATCAGACAGTTACAAACCATGAAAAGCCAGTATAAGTAATTCAAACAAAAATGACATCACTTTCCCTTATAATCATTTAAAGATATATTCTCCCAATGAACAATTCATATACATTACTATTATAGTAGATAAAATTAAGTTCACAACCTATCATACATATTTTAAAAATACAAATTACATATGCTAAACACAAACATTATACTTAAAAGGTTTATAAGGGTTTAAGTTATCTTTCTAAAGCTTTTAAACATAAAATACATTTCAAAGAACACTGGTCATTAAGGCCAGGACTGGCAAAAGCATTAACGGGAGCAGGAGCTTTATTGGCAGCTCAAAGTTAATTCTTTACTGGGCTCTATACTGTTTGAAATCTATTCCTTGACAATCCAGGCTAGAGTATATGGCCTTTGTCTTACCAAGTTTGCTGATTCTTGCACATTGGTTTCAATCTTTGAACCTACCAATGATGTTAACATGCTATAGGAGGGGTTAACACAGACAAATGATGGGTTCCAAACAGTCTACAAATAAAAGCAAAATGTGTCAGGATTTTGGCCTTCTGTAAAGTGGAATTCCATGCTAATTACAGCAAGCACAACACTTTCCCTATGCTGAAATCAGCAGTGCAAGAACTAGGAACACACATAGATAGCAGTCTGAACTTCAACAACTAAGTGTCCGCAGTAGTATGTAAAGGCTAAATCATGCAGCTCATAAGTTATGCAATTGTATTCAGATCTGACGATGATATAACAGCACTGTACATGAACCTCATCAGAACAGTAATAGAGTATAATAATCCCTTTTTCTTGTAATTCACCAGACACCAGAAGCAGCTGGAGAGACCACTGGGACTTTTCACCAGTAAATACTGCACCTACAAACCATGCCACTGTAATCCATATTGTATAGGATGAGGTGAATTGTGCCAGACCTACCGGCCAGTCTCTGACCCTGCCCTGATGGGAATACTGCACATGTGCAAATCATTAGATTCTTGTGAGAGTAAGATTGTAATAGCTGTGTCCCACATGCTGGTGTAAAATGCTCTCTCTAATGTCAAGCAAGTGCAATGAGAACAGAATCCTTACCTAAGTATACAGATGACAGAACTCTTTAAGGCAAGTGCCACAGCTCAAGTCTGACTTGGAGAGTCTTAGACTATACTTTATAGGTGATAACATCAGCAGAGGCTGGTTAGAGGAAGATGGTAATAACATGTAAAATGTTCTCTTTACTTCCAAGGAAGTGCACAACCACACATACCAGGTGACTGCAGTGAGAACAGAACTCCTACATAAGTAAACAGACTACAGAACTTTGTGTTTAAGGCATGCACAGCAGCTCAAGTTTGATTTGGAGACTTTTAAACAACACTTTATAGGTGATGACATCAGCAGAGTCTAGTGAGAGGAAGATAGTAATAGCTGTGTCCCACATACTGGTGTAAAATGCTCTTTTCAATGTCATGTGACTGCAGAAACACACACCAGTTGACTGCAGTGAGAACAGAACCCCAACCTAAGTGCACAGACTATAGAACTCAGTACTTGATGCAAGCACCACTGCAGAAATCTGATTTTTACAAGGTTGCCAGACAATGTATAGTGGATGACATCAGCACTGGATGCTGGAGAGAAGATGTTGGGAGGCCTGCATGAAATGGATAGCTAGCCATGTTCAACTGTCAAGATATTGAGGTTCTGCATATTACCAGACCGATGAGTGTGCAGTGTGTAGTTTTTGGTGGTTGTGTTCCAATGTGTAGGTATACTTTTAGAGACAGCTTTACAAACTATATGCAAACAAGTGTCCACATTAAAACAAATATTGGAAAATCTGAATGTGTATTGTCATTATAAACATGTGCGTTGTATATAACACCACATTTGTTACTAATTTTTGTAATGTAATACATATGTTTGAGAACAAGTACTGAGAGACCAAGGCTGCAGTGCACAGGGGAGGTAACAAATGGCTGCATTGTAAATATGTGACATTTTTTAGATAGGGCCTTCATTTATTTTCTGTTTCCACATATAGTTTCGTGTCATGAAGACTAAATGGACAGTAAACAAAAGTAATACATCCTATTGTCCAGTTTGCATAGTGCATCTCTCAGAAGCGGGTTTGAGTGATGGCTGGCAAAGGTTTTGCTCATGAATGATACACATTTCTACTGTTTTCTCTATTTTCATTGTTAGAGTTCTCATGCTGATGTAGCTTAGCATGGTTAATAGGCATTGTGCAGAGGTAACTGCACCAAACAAGAACTGTTCACCATCACTTGGCATTGGTGCGTGATGCCAAACTCAACACAAACACAGAGGTCAAAAAGTGAAGAGCTCCAATTTGTTTTTGTTACTTATGTGTGCTGTGTGTGATTCTATATTTTGAACAGATTATAGGTGTTAAAATGGGGTAGATAGCTAAGTGAAGTGGTGAAATGAGAGGCAAGCAGGGGTAAGATCACAGAGAAAGAAAATATAGGAATGTGCAGGAAGGAGGTAGGAAAGAACCATAGCTATCCATTTCTTTCAACAGTGTAAGATTAAAATATGTACAGAATATTAGCTGAATTTTGACTTCAACTTCATAATGAGGCATGACAACAATGCAGTCATGTTTTATAGCCAATTGGACCAAATCAAGTGTGTCAAGCATACACATTTGTGAAATGGAGAGCTATGTATGGGACAATATATTTTTTGTGGGACAGGTGCCATTTCTTTTAATTTCAGTAAGAGAAGAATGCTAGGTAAGGAATGTTGGTATTTCTTGGTCAGGTAAGTTGGGTAGGTGAGGAAGCAAATGTCAACAAACAAGACAAATGACAAGACACACGGACAATGAGGGAGACAAAAGGTTGGGGAACATCATGACTGGGGTGAAGGATGGAACAACACAAGCCCACACCCATAAAATATGGGGGGAGTGTGAATCTAGTCCTCACCCGCAGGACTGTCATCACTGTCCCCTTACTCCACTGGCTGCTAAAGTGCTTGACATTTTTATTTATTTATTTTCCATTTGTTTACAGGGTTAGTCCAAATGTACACAAGGTGACCATTTTCAGTGGAGGCCCGGAGACAAACTCTCCAGATGCATAGTAAAACATTCTAACAAATTGATAAAAAAATAATAATAAAAAAGTATACAGACATATCTATTTTGTACATATAAAAGGAGTAAAAATCAGAGTTTTAAAATTGATGCAGCATACAGTGGCTAGAATATTGAGAAACAATTAAGCAAGATATTATACAACAAATATAGAATTGTTTAAACATAAATTCAATAAGAAGTTTCCATAGACAAACATAAACAGACATGTTCTCCTTCTATGGCCCATGAGGGAGAGCAGTCTCTCCATCCAGCATAGATGTAAACCAATGATTCTTTGGATGACCCTAAGAACCAACCCTGACATCTCCTGGTGGGTGATAAAATCCTCACATCCGCCAGTACTCCTGAAGAGTACCACAGCACCAGCTGGCAGGGAAGTACTATCTGATAATACAGGTAGTACAGGGGCAGCAGAGGCACTACTGCCAGGTTGGGTCCCAGATGTGCTGTGCATCGGTGCAGAAGCCAGTGAAGTGAGGGCAGGCTGAGCTACTGAGATGACCTTCTTCACTGTGCTGTGAAGGATTTTGTGATCTGTTACAGATAAATGACATGGAGACCTTTTGACAACACATAATAGAAAATAAAAAAAGAGATAAGCGTTAGGATGAGAGATAAAGAAGATGAAATTACTACCATCATATGCAACATACAATGCATTATCACAATAATACAACTACTTTATCTGAAGTTTTACATGTAAGTGTACTTCATAACAAGTACAAACTATAATTACAAATTGCTCACAGTAATCCTTGCAATGTGCATATATTAGACATATGCTTGGTCCAATTATATGGATTACAGTTAACAGCAGGGCATTTGTGCCACTTGTATGGATTATTAATGTATGTAATATTATTAAAGAATTGCTGTATTGTGTAGTTGTTAGTCATGGTATTTGAACCTACAGCCACTCACTACAGTCTTACACTTGACATCTAAATTTGGTTTGTGCTACAGACTGATGTATGCATACTTGCTTTTACAGTTAGGGTATTCATGCTTACTTTGCTACAACTATATAGAAAACAAAAACATTTTCTTTAACTTTTAAAACTACAATAAAACCTATCTTGTGCTGCATATATACCACTTGCTTCCCTCAGTCTCTTTAGACATTCAGTGTGAAATAGCTAATTTCCCTCTATTTCAGGATTAGCTGTGAAAAGAAAAGAACAGAACAGCATTATTCATACCAGTCTTGCCTAAGTGTAACTTTCTATGTACTATAAATTCTCTTTATTAGCATACCTACACAACTGTGGGATGTCACTGATTTGAAAGTCATCCAACCACTGGTTGAGTGTATCCCTCTTGCACCTTTATAGGTCATTCAAGTGGTGGCTACACTGTTCTCCAGTACATGGGTTGCCAGTTGCACTGTATACAGCCTGGACCAAACTATTCCAAGCCTCAGACTTATACTGACAGACAGAATAGTTCAGCTGCAGAAGCCTTTGGCTGTAGCACTTTACCAGGAGTTCAGTAAATATTCTGGACTCCTGAACATCCCACCTTCCCCTCTAGCACCAGACATATCTAATCTCAAAAGCAGAGTAATAGCAAATGATGATTTCCTGCCATTTCCTGTTATCATGTTTACTGGTAGTGTACACCTGAGCAATGATACTAACTGTGTTTGAACTATGCTGAGTGGAAAACAACACTGTCAGACAGAGAGGAAATCAATTTTCCTTAGCGGAGGCCCGGGGACAAACTCTCCAGATACATAGTAAAAAATTCAAAAAATGATAAAAAATAATAAAACAAATTATACAAACATATCTATTTTGTACATATAAAAGGAGTAAAAATCAGAGTTTTACAACTGATGCAGCATACAGTGGTTAGAATATTGAGAAACAATTAAACAAGATATTATACAACACATATAGAATTGCTTAAACATAAATTCAATAAGAAGTTTCCATAGACAAACATAAACAGACATGTTCTCCTTCTATGACCCATGAGGGAGAGCAGCCTCTCCATCCAGCATAGACGTACACCAATGATTCTTTGCATGATCCTAAGAACCAACCCTAGCATCTCCTGGTGGGTGATAAAATATTCACCTCCGCCAGTACTCCTTGAGAGTACCACAGCACCAACTGCCAGGGAAGTGCTATCTGATGATACAGGTAGTACAGGGCAGCAGAGGCAGTACTGCCAGGTTGGGTCCCAGATGTGCTGTGCATCAGTGCGGGAGCCACTGAAGTGAGGGCAGGCTGAGCCACTGAGTTGGCCTTCTTCGCTGTGCTGTGAAGCATTTTGTGACCTGTTACAGATGAATGACATGGAGACATTTTGACAAATGACATGGAGACATTTTGACAAGACATAACAGAAAATAAAAAAGAGATAAGCGTTAGGATGAGAGATAAAAAAGATGAAATTACTACCATCATATGCAACATACAATGCATTATCACAATAATACAACTACTTTATCTGAAATTTTACATGTAAGTATACTTCTAACAAGTACAAACTATAATTACAGATTGCTCACAGTAATTCTTGCAATGTGCATATATTAGACATATGCTTGGTCCAGTTATACGGATTACAGTTAACAGCAGGGCATTTGTGCCACTTGTATGGATTTTTAATTTATGTAATATTATTAAAGAATTGCTTTATTGTGTAGTTGTTACTCATGGTATTTTAACCTACAACCACTCACTACAGTCTTACACCTGACATCTAAATTTGGTTTGTGCTACAGACTGATGCATGCATACTTGTTTTTATAGTTAGGGTATTCATGCTTACTTTGCTACTACTGTTTAGAAAACAAAAATATTTTCTTTAACTTTTAAAACTACAATAAATCTTATCTTGTGCTGCATACATACCACTTGCTTCCCTCAGTCTCTTTAGACATTCAGTGTGAAATAGCTAATTTCCCTCTATTTCAGGATTAGCTGTGAAAAGAAAAGAACAGAACAGCATTATTCATACCAGTCTTGCCTACATGTAGCTTTCTATGTACTATAAATTATCTTTATTAGCATACCTACACAACTGTAAGATGTCGCTAATTTGAAAGTCATCCAACCACTGGTTGAGTGTATCCCTCTTGCACCTTTTTAGGTCATTCAAGTGGTGGCTACACTGTTCTCCAGTACATGGGTTGCCAGGTGCACTGTATACAGCCTGGACCAAACTATTCCAAGCCTCAGACTTATACTGACAGACAGAATAGTTCCACTGTAGAAGCCTTTGGCTGTAGCACTTTACCAGGAGTTCAGTAAATATTCTGGATTCCTAAACATCCCACCTTCCCCTCCAACACCAGACATGTCTAATCTCAAAAGCAGAGTAATAGCAAATGATGATTTCATGCCATTTCCTGTTATCATGTTTACTGGTGGTGCGTACACCTGAGCAATGATACCAACTGTGTTTGAACAATGTTGAGTGGAAAACAACACTGTCAAACAGAGAGGAAATCAATTTTTAAAGTTAGAACGTTAATCTGATACTTGACATTAGTTTGAGGGCTGTCTGCTGCTGTAACTGTTAAGTGATTTAATTTTGCAGACATGCACAGGGGGCAGGAATGTCATGACTGACATGTTTGTTTGGCTTTATACACAGCTAAAATTGATTTTTACAGTATGGGATTCAAACCGATACCTAAGGGACAAAATATTTTCTTCCACAGGTGTGATTTTCCATCTTTGCCACTGAAGAACTGCATCTCATACCTGGTCATGAATCATTTTAAATACAGAGGACAGATTGAGATGTTAACCATGTATGTGTGCGGCCTGACAAGGTCCTTGTATATACATTCATTTGTGTATATATCTTATTTAAGTGTGATGGTAATCCTAGTCCAGATAGCAGAATTATACTTACAGAAACATAGTAGACAGTATACACTCAGTTATACATATGAACCTTCAAAACACATTAAGGGCATGTTATCCTTGATACATATTATTAATATCAGCACCACCCTTTATAATTATGTATAAAATGTTATAGGTTCATAGGTTCGTATGTGTGTACTAGGCTAATGGCCCTGAAGCCTTTACAAGCCTAGCCCGTAGGATTACCCTGGCATTGTGCCACCTGACTTTAGTTCCCAGTGGTGAATTTTCTATTTCCCATCCATTCTTCAAGATTTCTCTTGAAGAGGGCCAGTGAGGCGCTCTGCTTGACATGTATGAGAAGTCTATTCCATAGCATGTGCAATCTGTGGGTTATGAACCTGTCCCTCCAAATTGTTCTGTTGTTTGTGGTAATGAGGTTGAGGTCTCTGGAGCTTATAGTGCAGATGGATTGGGATTTCTTTAGATGTAGCATTTCTAACAGAGCTGGGTGAGACATGGCTTTGTAAGTCAAGCAGAGATCACCTCTAAATAGGTGATATGAGACAGAGAATAGTTAGAGTTTTTTGAGCCTGTCCATATAGGACAAGTGTTTAAGGCCTAAGATCCTCTTTGTGAGGTATTTGTGTGGCCTCTCCAGTTGTTGTAGGTGTCTAGTGAGGTACATAACAAATGGGGCATTGTACTCGATGATTGGCTTAATAAGGGAAGAGTAGAGGGAGACAATGACCTCTTTCTTCCTGGATGCAAAACCCTTAGTAATGAGACATGCCACATAGAAGGACTTTCTGACCACAGTGGCAATATGGTGGTCAAAAGAGTGGTTGCTGTCAACCTGTGTTCACACATCTCTTATGACACCTTCTGTGTTCAGTGGACTACCATCGATGTGGTAATTCATGGGAACTGGGTTTTTCCCAAAGGGGATGATGACACATTTTTTGGCATTGATCTTAAGGCCATGGTTCTGACACCAGTCATTGGTCTCAAGGAGGCCTTTCTGTAGGATGTCAACATCACTTGGGGAGTTAATTATGACCCCCAGCTTGCAATCATCTGTGAAATTTGTCAGCCAGAGTCCCTTCGTGTTGGCCTGGACTTCAGAGAAGTAGATACCAAACAGGAAAGGACACAGGATCGAAGCCTGTGGGACACCACTCATCACTGATCAACAGTCTGACTTGGAGTCAGCTACTTTCACACTGTGAGTTCTGTCAGTGAGCCAGTTTGCAACCCACCTAGTGATATAGGGGTTGATGCCTAGCTTAGTGAGTTTTTATATGATTCCTGAGTGGGGAATGGTATCAAAGGCCTTAGCCAGATCAAGGTAGGCTGTATGAACCACCTTGTCTTCATCCACAGCTCTGGTGACTGACTCAAAGAAATCTACCAGGTTGATCAGGCATGATCTATCCTTCACAAAACCAAACTGTGTGGGATCCAGAGTTTGGAGGTTCCCTATATCTTTGTTTACTAGGTCCATGATGATGCATTCCATAGCTTTGCATATCAGACTTGGCAGGCTAATGGGGTGATAGTTCCATGGATCTGTATTCACTCCTCCTTTGTGGAGAGAGATGACTGCAGCAGTGCACCATTTGGTAGTGACAAAGCCTGCAGTGAGGCTGTGTTTGAACAGGGCATAAAGGTGAGGTGCTATTCACTCTGTAGTTCATGTATAACACAGCCAGGGATATTGTCAGGTCCCATAGAAGCTGTAACCGTGGTATTGGACAGTGTTGTTTTAACCTGTGCAACAGTAATACTGGGTGCCTGGCAGTCTACTGATATTTGGTGGGAGACAGAGGGTACTGAAACTTTCGGACAGTATATTGGCAATATCTGTTGACTCGGTGTAGGAGGTGCCATTGTGCAACAGCTCCAAGCAAATCTGGATATTGCCGTGGAGATTCTTTACATAACTATGGAAGGCCTTGTGGTTGTCTTTACTATCTGCTGCAATTCTATTTTCATAGCTAGCTTTAGAGGATTTGATGAGGAATGTCAACTTTTTGTTGAGGCTGATAAGGGAGTTTTTCCAGTCTTGGGACTTCACGTTATTTCTCATTAGTTTCCTCTTTCTGTTGTAGAGTTTGTTTATGGCAGGGGACCACCAGATTGGCTTCCTTTTTTTGAAGGAGAGCATCTTGGTTCTATTGGGTATGGCGAGATCCATGCATTTGTGTACGTGTTCATAGAGGGCATTAGTGTATAATTCGATGGTCATGCAGTTGTTCTCCAATTGCATGGGTGCCCTGAAGTTAGGCATCTCTGTTTTTAGGAGCCCAAAGTTAGCTTTGGAGACGTTTTTCATGGTGGTTACCTTTGCGTGGGTGGGTGGGTGGCAGGGATGTGGATTTTTAAGGTGATTAGTTTGTGGTTGGATCTAACCAGGGAGCAGTTGACTATTGGTACAGAGCAACGGTCACCCATGTTAGTATTGACCAGGTTATGGATGTTGATACCTCTAGTGAGGGTAAGAATGAGCTGGTCCAGGACACTTGAATTAATGAATTCCAGTAAATGTTGGGCAAGTGTATTGGTACATGAGTAGTTTTCCCAGTTAATGGAGAGGAAGTTGAAGTCACCCAGTATGAGAGTGTTAGGTTGGACCCTAATATTCTCCAGGGTGCTTAGGAAAGTGGAGTGTGAGTCTTGTGTCATGGTTGGGGTCCTATAGCAGGCTACGACCTGAATCACTGTCTTACCCAATGTTAGCTGCACCTGAAGTATCTCTGATGTGTCATGTTGGGCTACCAGTCTGGAGGTGTGTGCAGCCTTTATGAATATGGAAACACCACTGCCTTTGGAGCTTCATTCCAAGTTCTGGGGCCAAAAGGTATGGAATGAGTTATAGCCTGGTAGTGCAGGGGTGCTATCTGCTATCTTGAACCAGGTCTCTGTTACAGCACAAATGTCAATGTTCTCCATTTTACAGAGTGCTTAAAGCAAGTGAATTTTGAGAGTTAGACTTCTAGCATTGAGCAGCATGACCCTCAGATTGCATTTGTTTGTAGCTGTTACGGTGGTAATTTGGTCTTTGGAAAACTGCCTAAAAAGGCACTATAGGGTTGGCAAGTGCCTTGGCCAGTATCCGGAAGCCCAGGGGAGACAGATGCAGGCCATCTCTGGCAAAGCATCTAGGTCTGTCATTCATGTCATCCCAGACATACAGATACTGGATCCCCTTAGAATGATGCCAGAAACTTAGCCAATTGTTGAAATCAATCATTTTCTGCTTGTATTGTGGTATCATTCTAGGTGATGTTAGGAGGCTGCTCAGGGCTAGGGTTGTACCCTTCTAGGCTACATAATCTGAGCGCTCCTCCATGTCTCTTTTCATGTAGTCCAGGGAGATACGTCTCAGGTCATTCACACCCACATGTACAATGGCAGTCATTTTTGCCTGTGTTGTGTGACGGAAAGCTACAACTGCAACAATGTATAATTTTTGAACTTTACACTGTCTATGCCCTGTTTGCATAGACATGAATGTTTGCTTCCTGTGTGGGGAACTAGTCCAGGTTTGCTCTCTGTTAAGCGGGCACAAAAGAGATAAGCACAGCTAAACATGATGTTAATTGTGTTTCTCTATGGCATATCAAATAATAAAGAAAAAAGGGAAAATTATGAGAAAAGAAGAAAAGAAATCTATTAAATCAACACTACAACAATTAATGGTGGCACACTTGACATATTTTCACACAGGTCTGGATTTGAACTCTGACTCCAATGAACCTTTAAAACATAGCAAGGCTGTCTTAACATTTTTTGCCACAGAACCAGCTTTGCAACAGAGGATGAAAATTATTGTGCATGCAACCAACTGCGACATCATCCACAGTACTACCAAACATGTGACAGTTGTTTGTATATATATTAATTTCAGATGCAGTGCACTGAGTGATGACACAACCATTTCTTACTATTGCTTGCACAAATACAGTTCTATCTTATCTCTCTGTATTTGTTGTTCATTATTATTATCTGACCAGTAATCTGAGGCATGCACTCTGTAAAGCATTCTATATCATTGTCTTTAAAATGTGTGAAAATATTAAATGGCAATAATATACAGTTATCAAAAAATGAATTAGAGGTTATATGTTAATGAACAAAAAGTATGAATTGTGTGCTGCTTACTTACATTTCAAACCTTGATATAATTACTTCTGCACTTTTCAAGCCTAACCTGGCTGACACACCCTCTGGCAATACAGGGGTTTGAATTGCTGTAGTGTTTTCCTTCTCTCCTATCAGTAACCATGCACAGTTGCAATCCATTAGCAGTAAACACTGAGGGAGAGCTTGCACTATGTTTACATCTGATACAGACAGCCAAGTATTTGGGGTTCAGCAATTCTAATGCATTCACACCTCATTTGCATCTTCACAGTGTTCACAGTCCTGAATCAGCACCATAAAAGGGAACTATGTAGTTATGGAACCTGAGAAAACTTGTTTATGTGGATAACAGGCAAGAAGATATTACTTTGGAATTTATCTGTACAGAAGACTACTGATCTTGAAAAGATATGCTTACATTTGTTTCAGCTATATGCTGAATATGCTGATATATCTCTAAGAAAAGTCTGTTATTTTTATACGATAGATATATATATATATATATATATATATATATATATATATATATATATGTGTGTATCAGTAAATGCAACTTTTATCTGTATGCATTTCTTAGAAGTATACTGATGGCATGTTTGTCAGGCCATTTTACTTTCTCAGATGTACAAAACTATTAACTATCATCACAAGTACTAATGTTAAAATTGGACAGTTTTTGTATCAGTATTTTTAATAAACTTTCAAGGGATATGAAGTCTGAAACTGAAATCTATCGCATTATTTTTTAACTCCGCTCTTTAATGCTTTTTCAGTACAAAAGTATGAGGCCAAAATGAGGACATTCATTGATCATTAGTACTTTTGAGAGGTATGAATGTATGAATCTTTGATGCCTGAGGCCTACTACTTGATAAAGGACACATGTATTTACATAGGTCTCTGCTGTCAGATGTTACAGTCATTGCTGTACAAATCACCCATCTTTTACTTACTTACATTACCAAGTAACAACATGTAAGGATATGCCATTCATTTGTATTATTTCACACTTCTGGTTTAATACTCCAGGTTCAACACTTACCTTGTAAATCCAGAAGTTGTTACAGTTTTCATTCAGGGCTGAATCTGTCTGATGCTTGAAGTACAAAGACATTACATGGGTAGGTAAAGGTTGTGAACATTTCCCAGTATCAATGTTACAATATGTACATATGTGCATAGGATGAAGGTTTTAGCCCCTTAGGTGGTGAGTTAGTGTGCTATGTGTTGCCTTTTAGCCAATATGAGGACATATTGAGCATACCTATGTCTACCTACACCCACAGTAGCAGCTGCTGGTTCCCCCTCTGACTCCTCACCTGCATATGGCTGTGGTGACCTTGCCTTCGATGGTTGGGCATGTGCCCCTTCTCTTTGTTGATCCTGACAAAGCTGTTTTCTCAGGATGATGTTGTGAAGCATGCCACAGACTGTGACTATTTTAGTACATGTACATGGGCTATTCTGCAGGGCTCTCACAGATGTATTTAGGCAACATAACCACAACTACAGCCCAAACACATGCTCTGTGATATTTCTGGTTTGAGCATGTGCATTTCTGTTTGGAGTCATCAGCCACAATTAGAGTACATAACCGGCATCCCCCAGTAAATGACCCTGTAGAATTGAATATCTGATACAGTTCAGAAGTGTGCCAGATATGTGAGTTGTGGTAATTGCCTGGGTTGCAAGCACACACATTCAAGATGATTCTCTTAGCATTACACAGGACTTGGCAGTTAATGGAGTGAAAGCACTTTCTATTTATGTAAAACCTGTCCTGTTGCCTGAGTGAGGCCTTGATTTCTATATATATATATATATATATATATATATATATATATATATATATATATATATATATCCATTGCACCCAGTACTTCAGGGTAGTGTGCTATAAGGTAGAACTCTTGCATATTTGTGGCCCTGTTCTCTATTGTATGGGGAAAATATATGTGGTCATCGGCTTGTTATAGCATAGCATTCAGGAATTAATCAGGGATCCTGGACACTGATAGGTTCATAGGTTCATAGGTTCATAGGTTCATACTAGGCTATCTGCCCAAGGGCATTTATAAGCCTAGCCCATAGTTATTTGGCTTTCGCCACCCCTTTAGTTTGAAGAAAACTATGCCTATTATTTTGCTGTGCCTCTGTCAAGCAGTGACACTGAAGTAATCCCTGGGGTATATCTGCGATCTCCCATCCATTGGTCAAGATTCCTCTTGAACAAGGCCAGCGAGGTGCTTTGCCTCACATGTACCGGGATTTTGTTCCACAGCATAGGGAGTCTCTGGGTGATGAATCTGTCCCTCCAGCACATTCTATTAATAACCGTGTCAAGGTTTAAGTCTCCCTTGTGGTTCTGAGGGATCTAGATTTTTTGAGGTGAAGCATATTCATCAAATCTGGGTTTGACATGCCCTTATATGTCAGGCACAGGTCACCTCTGAGCAAGCAGTATGAGACTGAATAGAGCTGGAGTTCTTTCAGTCGGGCAGCATAAGACATATTTTTGAGACCCTTTATCCTTTTGGTGAGGAACTTTTGGGGCCTTTCCAGCTGCTGCAGGTGTCGGGTCAGATATATTCGAATGGGGCATTGTACTCAATCATAGGTCTAATGAGTGATGAGTACAGGGGACGATGACCTCCCTTGATCTAGATGTGAATCCTTCATGATCATGTCGGCAATGTAGAAGGTTTTCCTAACTACTTTAGCAACATGAGTGTCAAACGAGAGGCTACTGTCAACCTGGGTCCCTAGATCCCTGATGACTTCTTCTGTGCTCAGTGGATTGCCACCTATATGGTAGCTATGGGTAACCTTGTTTTTCCCGAAGGGTATGACTATGCATTTCTTGGCATTTAACTTTAGGCCATGGCTCTGGCACCAGTTATCCATTTCTGTGAGGCCCTTCTGAAGGATATCTGTGTCAGATGTGTTTTCGACTATGGCGCCCAGTTTGCAGTCATCTGCAAACTTTGTCAGCCATAACCCTCCTGCGTTTGCTTGTACTTCAGAAAAGTAGATGCCGAACAAGAGTGGACCCAGGACTGAGCCCTGTGGGACACCACTTGTGACAGGCTTTGAGTCTGACATGGCTCCAGCAACTCTGACCCTGTGTGTTCTGTCACTTAGCCAGTTTGCAACCCATCTTGTGATGTATGGGTTTACATTCAAGCTGATGAGTTTTTCGATGATACCTGAGTGGGGTATTGTGTCGAAGGCCTTTGGTAGGTCAAGGTAGGCTGTATGGACTGCCTTTCCCTCATCAATGGCCTTGGTGACTGTCTCAAAAAAGTCAACCAAGTTTAAAAGGCATGATCTGCCTTTGACAAAGCCAAACTGGGTTGGATCCAAAGTCTGCAAGTTCCCTATGTCTTTATTTATGAGTTCCATTATGATCCTCTCCATGGCTTTGCAGATAAGGCTTGTCAAGCTAATGGGATGGTAATTTCCAGGGTCGGTGGAGGCACCGCCCTTGTGAAGTGGGACCACAGTCGCCGTGTGCCACTCCTTGTGTACGTATCCTGAGGTGAGGCTAAGATTAAACAGCTGTCCTAACTGCGGGTTTAATTCCTCATTGAGTTCGTGGAGCACACAGCCGGGGACACCATCCGGTCCCATGGATGCTGTGTTTTTTGCCTTGGAGAGCAGTTCTCACCTGGGCGTTGGAGATGTTTGGGGGCTACAATCCTCTGGTATAGATGTCACTCCTTTTGGGGGTGAGAAGTTTGCACTGAACCTGTCGGCCAGTATGTTGGCAATGTGTGTAGGTTCAGTAATCTTCACATCATTTTGAACTAATTCTGAGCATATCTGGGAGTTTCCTCCTAGGTTTCTAACATAGCTAAAAAGGCCTTATGATTGTCTTTTGAGTCCTTGGCGATTTTTCTCTCAAAATTTGCCTTGGATGATTTTATGAGAGCTCTTAGTTTTTACTTATAATGATCAAAGGTGTCTTACCTTTCAAGGATTTTGCTCTATCTTGTAGTAGCTTCCTCCTTTTGTTGTAGAGCTTGTTTATGGCTGGGGTCCACCAGACTGGACGCTTGCCTTTGGTACAAAGAGTCTTAGTTTTGTTTGGGATTGCCTGATCCATGCAGTCCTGTAGGTGCTGGTAGAAGGCATTTGTAAGTGATTCAGTGGTTTGAGTAATGTTTACCACTGGCTCAGGGGCATTAAAGGAGACCACACTAGTTTTCAGAAGTGTGAAGTCGTCTTTTGAGTAGTTTTTCACTGTGGTCTTTTTTATTTCAGGTGGGGGCGGGATGAGGACCTCCAGCGAGATTAGTTTATGATCTGATCTCACCAGTGAGGGGTATACTTCCGGTGTTGAACATTTTGATCCCATGTTCGTGATGATATGATCAAGTATGTTTTCTCCTCTTGTGGGGATGGTGACTAGTTGTTCCATGGCATTTGAGTTTATGAACTCCAGGAACCTTTGGGCTAGAGTGTTTGGGCTTGAGTAGTGTTCCCAGTCTATATTAGGGTAGTTGAAGTCACCTAGTATGATGGTGTTTGGAGATACATTTATCCCCTCCAATGTTTTCAGGAAAGCCATGTGAGGTTCCTGAGTTTGAGAGGGTGGCCTGTAACATGCTACAAATTGCAGAGCAGTCTTGCCTATGGTTAATTGCACCTGGATGGTCTCCGATGCATCGTGCGTTGCCACCAACCTTGAGGTGTGGATGTCCTTTATGAATATGGACACCCCCCCTCCTTTCTTGGTGTTGTCCGGATTTTGGGGCCGGAACACATGATATGAGGTGAAACCTGATAGTGCTGGGGTGCTCTCTGGAGCCTTGAACCAGGTTTCTGTCACTGCACAGCCATCGATGTTCTCCATACTGAGAAGGGCCTCGAGTGCGTGCATCTTGAGATTGAGACTTCTGGCATTGAGCAGCATTACCCTTAGTTTTACTTTTTTGTGTTCTAGGGTGGTAGGTTTATAATTTGAGCCTTGCCTAAAAAAGGCACTATGGGGTGGCAAGAGCCTTTGCCAATATCCGGAAGCCTAGGGGTGACAGGTGCAAGCCGTCCCTTGCGAAGCAGCGTGGCTTGTCCAGCATGTCATCCCAGGCAGACAGACATTGGATCCCCTTTGAATGACACCAGAATTTAAGCCAATTATTAAAGCTGATCATCTTATCACTGTATTGTGGCATCATTCTAGGTGAAGGTAGGATACTGCTCAAGGTCAGGGTCATACCTGCCTGGGCTACATAATCAGAGAGCTCCTCAATGTCTCTTTTCGTGTAGTCCAAGGAGGTACGTCTCAGGTCGTTGACACCAGCGTGGACAATGACTGAGTCATACTTGTACCTGCTGTTGAGAGACCTGAGTGCTTGCATTATGTGGCGGATTCTAGCGCCCGACAGGCAGCTTACTGTGACCTTCTCCTTACTCAGTCTGGTGAGCGGGACGTCAGTGTGTCTGACTATGGAGTCACCTATGACAAGTATGTTTGGTGTTGTATTTGGCCTTAAGGGCAGTGAATGCTTTGCACACTGATTTTGTTGTTTATGTGTTGTTTGTGTGGTGTATTGAGTTTGCAGTTGCTTGGGTGTCTGCTTTGGAGGCCTCTGCTGTTTAGGTAAATTTTTACTCAGAGCCTCCGAGTATGTTTTAGTGTGTTTATGTGTTTGATTCAGTGGTGTGGTTTAGTTATGTGAGACTGGTATTGTGGTGTGTGTAGTTGCCTTCTCCTCCTGCCTGGTCTTGCCAGTCCTGAGTTGAGAGAGCTCAGCCTCCAGTCTGGCTAAATAGCTGCATCTCTCACAAGTGTTAGCGTTACGTGGGAGGAGGAGAGGGTTGTCCGTGTACATGAGGCAATTGTAACATTGTCTCAGAATTCCCAGATTCACCAACTGGGCAGGAGAGGACGCCAGCATCTGACCCTTCGACATGCTAGAAAGAATTATGAGTTGGTAGGAGACAGAAAAGTAATGGGCTTAGCAGGGAAGTGGGCACTCCTGGGGGGTTTTGCTAGTGAGAGATTTGTATAATATAGGAGTGCCTGTGAATCCCCAGCATGCCTTTTGTTGGTCCATGAAATGTTCCTGTAGCTAAAATTCTAAGGGCTATATACACCTTTGTCTCCACTGGTATTGGTTCCCTTTGGTTTTCCCTAGGTCTAAGCTGAGGATGACAGAGGTTGCAAAGTTCTTGTAGTGTGTCTCTGTCTACCCTGTACCACTCTACACTTTTCACATCATTTAGATTGTGATAAGTTAACTGGGGTCTGAAAATTCTTCACCTTTTTGACCGTGGTTTATTAGCAGCAACAGCAACATAAATTTCAGCCTCTTGGACATACATATGGATTAAAACAACTGCAGCCCTTAACATTGTTTCTGTGTAGACTCCTTTTCATGGCTGTATTCCAATATGTTTTGGAATTCACAGGGAAAAAGCAGCATTTTTTTCTCTTGACACTTAACCCTTTTCTATCACCTACTCTCTATATCAACTTCCCCTCTGCTTCTGATTACTGATGTATATGCTGTTGCCTGTAAGGACTAAGATTTGATATACAGTACTTTCTGTACTCTTATCTTAAACTCTGAGTTAATTGTAATTTCTTCCCCTCTAAGTGGTGAATTCCTTATGCACACTATATTGTTTTATTGCCTTTTCTGTAACTAACACCTTTTAAACTCATATGCTACAAGTGGGAATTCAAGCATTATAATGCATGTTTATACTACCTGATGTATACTGTACAGTTTGTAAACATTTTCATGGTGCATGTAATATTTTATGGAACTTTTGTCCCTGGGCCTCTGCTGAAAAAAGATGCAAGCTCAGTCTGACATTCCCGGTCAACAAATTTCAAATAAATAAATAATAAATAAATAAATATATAAATAAATAAAACCAGCACTGAATCTACACAGTTACTTTATAGTTTGTTGAATAGCTCCTCCATCATTGATTAGTATACAAACTAGAGCAACCACGATATCCAAACTGCTAGAACAAAAAAAATGTAGCTCCAATCCACAAATCACACCTGCTAGTATTACGATGTTCTTAACGCAAAGATGAGTTTATTTTCCACACAATACACAGCGTTTTCGCCAGTCAAAATAGAATAGCTTCCTCAGAGAGACATATAAAACTTTTTAAATGTTGGCGCTAATTTATACATTTACAAAACGGACATGCTTAGAGTAAGTATACGTCATTTCCTTGCTGTGCAATTTTTTATATATATGCCCATACACCCTATATAAAATGTCTTGAGCATACAAATGTGAAATCCATTAAAATTTTTGAAAGTTACAAGAATTAATAGTAACTTTCCTGTCAGTCCATACAACTCACTCCATTTAAAAACTAGTTACATACACAAAGATTAGAATTGCATATTAATAACTTTGTTACTTATACAGTGTAAGCTGAAATCTAAAAATAAGTGACTGTTACATTGGTCAATCTTCTTCATATATTATGCATCATCTAAAATATGAGAATATATCCCATATGTATATTCTAAAAATATAAACTAAAAATTATAAATTTTAAATAAATAATTTTAAATAATTATAAATTTTAAATTGTAAAAAAACGGTAACTTTGGGGCACCAAATTATCTCTAATTTAATTTATATATAAAAAATTGCACGGCAAGGAAATGACGTATACTTACTCTAAGCATGTCCGTTTTGTAAATGTATAAATTAGCGCCAACATTTAAAAAGTTTTATATGTCTCTCTGAGGAAGCTATTCTATTTTGACTGGCGAAAATGCTGTGTATTGTGTGGAAAATAAACTCATCTTTGCGTTAAGAACATCGTAATACTAGCAGGTGTGATTAGTATACAGTTCAGCTGCTTATGCAGTACTTAGCATGTCAGGATGTTTACTGTTTGTTTGGCTCTACATGCCATGTAGATCTGCTTACTGAATACAAAACAGTGCACTATTGTGTGCTCATAGCTCTATGACATGCACATGCTCTTAGCAGACCATGTAGGGTTTATTGAATCTACTTGACATGAAGAGGGAGTCAATTCCACAGATGGGGGAGTCTCTGGGATACAAATATGTCCCACCAACAAGTCCTATTGATATCACAGACCAGGTTGAGGCTACGCATGCAGGTTACTTGAGTGGAGCTTGACTTGTGGATATGCAGCAGTTCCATCAAGGCAGGGTCTGAAATCACCTTGTATGCCAGAGGTCACCTCTGAAGACTCTGTATGAAACTGAATGGAGGGTAGGGCTTTTAGTCTATCTGTGTATTGTAGGTTTTTGAGGCCCTGGATTCTCCTGTTGAGGAACCTCTGTGGTCTTTCCAGCTGCTGCATGTGCTTTGCGACGTACATGCTGAACAAGGCATTGTACTCAACAGTGGGCCTTATAAGGGAAGAATACAGTGATGTTATGACCTCCTTGTCCCTGGATGAGATACCCATACTTATGAGGTGGGCCATGTAGAAAGCTTTCCTTACAATGAAAGCAACATGGTGGTCAAAACTCAGGTTGCTATCAACCTGGGGGCCCAAATCCCCACGACTGATTGTATGTTTAGGACATTGTTATTAATGTGATAATTTGTGGGGATGTCACTCTCCCCAAAGGGGATGATGATGATAATGCATTTTTTGGTATTCAGCTTGAGGTCATGTTTCTGGCACCAGTCATTTGTTCGGGTGAGACCCTCTTGGAGGATGTCCACATATCTAAGGGAATTGATGACATCGTCATCTGCAAACTGGGTCAGCCATAGCCCACTGGTTTTGGCCTGCATCTCAAGAAAAGTATATCTCAAATAACAGAGGCCCCAAGAACAAACCCTGCAGTACCCCACTCATTACGGGTGTACTGCTTGATGTGGCTTCCCCTATTTTGACTAGATGGGTTCCACAAGTGAGCCAGTTAGCTACCCATCTGGTAACATAGGATCATAGGAGATTACTAGGCTAATGACCCTGGGGCCCTTACAAGCCTAACTAAGAGTTTACCCCCCCCCCAAAAAAAAGGAACCTCAGTCAGCACCTGTCACCCCATGTGAATGAGGGACAAAGGTGGAACCCCTGGGACAAATTTATTGTTTCCCATCCACTCATCAAGGTTGCGTTTGAAGAGGGTTAGTGATGTACTCGGTTTGACATGTATGGGAAGTCTATTCCAGAGACAAGGCAACCTCTGGTAGACACATTTGTCTCTCCAGCAGGTTTTGTTGATGTTGCATATTAGATTTAGGCCTATCAAGTGGGTAATGCACAAGGAGTTAGACTTACGGATATGGAGCTTCTCCAGAAGGGCAGGGTCTGACATTGCCTTGTACGCGAGACACAGATCACCTCTGAGCAATCTGTATGATACCGAGTAGAATTACAGTGATTTAAGCCTGTCCATACAGGATAGATGTTGCAGGCCATGGATTCTCTTTGTGAGGTATTTCTGTGGCCTTTCCAGTTGATACAGGTGTTTGTAGAGGTACATACCAAATGGGGCATTATACTCAATTATAGGTCTAATAAGGGAGGAGTACAGAAAGGTAATAACCTCCTTTTTTCTGGATGCAATCCCTTTACTTATGAGATGAACCCAGTAAAAGCTTTTCTGACCACCACCCTCACATGATGGTCGAATGTGAGATTGTTGTCAGCCTGAGTACCCAGGTCTTTCACCACAGGTTGTGTGCTTAAGGGGATGGCATTGATGTGGTAATCAATAGGGGCCTTGTTTTTACCGAATGGTATGATGATAATTTTTTTTTTCCATTTAACTTAAGGCCATGACTTTGGCACCAGTCATTTGTAGCTGTGAGACCCTCCTACAGTATGTTAACATCAATTGGGGAGTCAGTGAAAGCACCCAACTTACAGTCATTTGCAAACTTGATCAGCCAAGAACAGATCTGAGCGCTTCCTTTGAGATTGCAGACATATGTGAAAAAGGCGTTATGATTGTCTCTATGTGGACATCCTCCAAGAGGGTCTCACCCAAACAAATAACTGGTGCCAGGAACATGACCTCAAACTGAATGCCAAAAAATGCATCATCATTCCATTTGTGGGGAGTGACATCCTCACAAATTATCACATTGATAATAAGGTCCTAAGCACACAATCAATCATGAGGGACTTGAGCACCCAGGTTGATAGCAAACTGACTTTATACCACCATATTGCTTCCATTGTATGAAAAGCTTTCTACATGGCCCACCACATTAGTAAAGGTATCTCATCCAGGGATGAGATGGTCATAACATCCCTGTATTCTTCCATTATAAGGTCCATTATTGAGTACAATGCCCTTTTTGGCATGTACCTCACAAAGCACATGCAGCAGCTGGACAGACCACAGAGGTTCCTTACCAGGAGAATCTGGGGCCTTACACATCTACCCTGCACAGGTAGGCTAAAGGCCCTGTCCCTCTACTCAGTCTCCTACAGACTCCTAGTTTCATAGATTAATTCATAGATTAGTACTAGGTTAGCTGCCCTTTAGGACCATTTTAGGCCTAGCCAATTACCTTATGTGAGAATCAAACCCTGCATCTTGTGGTCATAAGGTAAATAGCATAACTATTATGCCAACCTCCCACAACACTCCTCAGAGGTGACCTCTGTCTGGCATACAAGGCAGTCTCAGACCCCGTCCTAATGGGACTCTTGTATATCTGCAAATCAAGCTCCATTTGAGTAACCTGCACGTGTCCTCAACCTGGTCTGTGACATCAGTAGGACTTTTGGCAGGACAGATTTCTGTCTGAGACTCCCCCTTTTGTGGAATAGGCTCCCTTTCCACATCAAGCAGAGTACCTCATTAACACTTTTTAAGTGCAACCTGCATAACTGGATGGGGAACAGAAAATACACCCTTGGAATTCCACCTGTCTCCCTGTTGGGCAGTGGCATAGAGTGCTGACTTGTTGGAACATGGGCTAAATTCTTGGCTAGGCTTGTAAGGGAAAACAAGCTGGATACAGATGCTCGTAGAACCCTTGCACGGCAGGGAAACATGCAACCACAAAAACAAAGCCAGCAAGCGTGGAAGGTGAAGAAACAGTTTATTCAACCCAGTGGAAAAATCCCTGGGATGACAAAGGCAGACATATACAAAGTCCAAACCGGTTTCGGCTCAACAGAGCCTTCTTCAGTGGATACAAACACAAAAAAGCAATAAAACAAATATTTTATTTATTTATTTAACATTTGTTGACCGGGAATGTCCAACTAGGTTCCACAGAGCCTGTTTTCAGCGGAGGCCCGGGGAGGAATGCTCCAGATGCATGTTTTTGGAATGTGGGAGGAAACCGGAGTACCCAGAGGAAACCCACGCGAACACAGGGAGAACATGCAAACTCCACACAGAAGGCACCCCAGCCGAGAATCGAACCGGAGAACCTCTTGCTGTGAGGTGACAACGTTAACCACTGCACCACTGTGCCGCCAAATACCACTCAGTATATACATATATATATAACTGGTGATTAACATCAGAACCAATCACCACAATTCAACAATAAATCAAAATTGGTCATTAAGACCAGGTGGAAAGTTTGACTATCCATTTCTTTTCTTTAAAGTTTAGTAACTCATGCCAACTATCTTTGTCTCTACAAATACCCTTAACATGATCAATAATCACAAACTTAAAAAAAGCCGTTTTGTGTTGCAAACTATGTTTAAATAGGGCATTGTTAGGACATTTATTTTAACATCACTAAGATGTTCACCAATTCTCAAGAAGTCTGCCCCACATAAAAGGCAGAACAGACCTGTACTTGTTCTGCCTTTATCTTAGTAATGTTAAAAATAAACGTCTAACAATGCCCTATTTAAACATAGTTTTTAAGTTTGTGATTATTGATCATGTTAATACAAAGATAGTTGGCATGAGTTACTAAACTTTAAAGAAAAGAAATGGATAGTCAAACTTCACCAGTGATATATATATATGTATATACTGAGTGGTATTTGTTTTATTGCTTTTTTGTGTTTTTATCCACTGAAGAAGGGTCTGTTGAGCCGAAACCGGTTTGGACTTTGTATATGTCTGCCTTTGTCATCCCAGGGATTTTTCCACTGGGTTGAATAAACTGTTTCTTCACCTTCCACGCTTGCTGGCTTCGTTTTTGTGGTAGGCTTGTAAGGGCCTCAGGGCCAATAGCCTAGTAACTTCCTATTATCCTGTGATGATGTTTACTACATAGGTATCTGGAAAGTTTAAGGCAGAGTTTTTTTTTTAAACCAACACAGCATATGTTGATAGGATGTTTTACTGTAGCTTTCTGACAGTGAGAAATGTGCCTACATACAAAATACTACATCCATGTCATATAGAAGCAGAGTGACCAAGATGGTCAGAGTTGTCAGCAAATATGAGACAGTTCTAATGGTGCCTCAGAACTCACAGTCTTCCAGTGGAGGATGCATTCATAAAGCCATGAGTCCATGATAATAGGAATAGTACTGGTTTTATTGAACTTTTTACTGAATAAATTAAGCAAGGGTACCAAGAGTGAAAATCATTAATTATTTGCCATCAGGCTATTTCCTGGCTACCTGTAGTACTTGCCTTGCAGCAACTGTGTAGATTAAGAATTAATGTCCCTCTGCTCCTTCTCTAACTAGGAACAATAGTTCTTATCTCAAACCAATCGAATTTCAGGTTCTTCAGTAATTAGTAATGTCTTTACAGAAGTTCAGGGGTCTGTAGGCTTGCTGTAGTCTTCTTGGTAGATGCACTAATTAGCTTGTTTAGCAGTTCATCTCAGTAGAGGTGAGTAGACATGGAATGGTCCAGAATTTAATCTAAAGCAATTCCCAGTGAAATATCAACCAGACTAGTTAGGGGAATCCCATGCAAACCAAATAATCAGAAACTGGTAGGAAGAAGTCAATGTCCCAATACAGTTTGTCTTACCAAGAGCAGGACAGTTGCACCCATTGCACGCTAGATAATCAGAAGCAGTTCACAAGCTCTCTGACAATCAGTGGTCTCTCTGAAGGCAAGGAATCAATGTTCTTCCACTCCTTGTTTCAGAAGGAGCAAAGAACAGTGGTAGTGCCAGGCTGGGTTTTGTGACGTGGCTCACATTCTAATGATTACTAGTCTCGTATCAGACATTAAAGATGGAAAAGGGAGTTAATGTTGTGGGTATTGTAGTGTGCACATAATGTGTGGAAAGAAAAGGACGGGAGGGTAACAGAAACGTTATCAGTCCAAGGGGATACCCCTGTCAAAATAGTCTTGAATTACTAACACATAGGAGTAGATGACATAAGACTGGGAAGAGCTTTTAAACTCAGGTTTATATAAGAGGCTGGCAACTCAAGAGCCACTGTGTTTAAAAGCACACCTGGGGCAGGTTGGGGACAGAAACTCAGACTTGTCCTTTATGTGCCAGCTGGTAACAGATGAAGACTTGCCCAGTTGCACTTGCCCTGAATAAAAACGGTACTTCTTGGCATCTCCAATACATCAACTAGATGTATTCTTTTACAAAGAGTGCAACAGAAATATATGGAGACTGTCCTTAAACCAAGAAACTATACCTAGAAATATATGGAGACTGTCCTTAAACCAAGAAACTATACCTAGAAATATATGGAGACTGTCCTTAAACCAAGAAACTATACCTAGAAGGAGAGTGTCCTTAAACCAAGAAACTATACCTAGAAATATATGGAGACTGTCAAATATAAGGAGACTGTCCTTAAATCAAGAAACTATACCTAGAAATATATGGAGACTGTCTTTAAACCAAGAAACTATACTTAGGAATATATGGAGACTGTCCTTAAACCAAGAAACTATACCTAAAAATATATGGAGACTGTCCTTAAACCAAGAAACTATACCTAAAATATATGGAGACTGTCCTTAAACCAAGAAACTATACCTAGAAATATATGGAGACTGTCCTTAAACCAAGAAACTACACCTAGAAATATATGGAGACTGTCCTTAAACAAAGAAACTCTACCTAGAAATATATGGAGACTGTCCTTAAACCAAGAAACTATACCTAGAAATATATGGAGACTGTCTTTAAACCAAGAAACTATACCTAGAAATATATGAAGACTGTCCTTAAACCATGAAACTATACCTAGAAATATATGGAGACTGTCCCTAAACCAAGAAACTATACCAAGAAATATATGGAGACTGCCCTTAAACCAAGAAACTATACCTAGAAATATACAGAGACTGTCCTTAAACCAAGAAACGATACCTAGAAATATATGGAGACTGTCCTTAAACCAATAAACTATACCTAGAAATATACGGAGACTTTCCTTAAACCAAGAAACTATACCTAGAAATATATGAAGACTGTCCTTAAACCATGAAACTATACCTAGAAATATATGGAGACTGTCCTTAAACCAAGAAACTATACCTAGAAATATATGGAGACTGCCCTTAAACCAAGAAAATATACCTAGAAATATACAGAGACTGTCCTTAAACCAAGAAACTATACCTAGAAATATACGGAGACTGTCCTTAAACCAATAAACTATACCTAGAAATATACGGAGACTGTCCTTAAACCAAGAAACTATACCTAGAAATATATGGAGACTGTCCTTAAACCAAGAAACTATACCTAGAAATATATGGAGACTGTCCTTAAACCAAGAAACTATACCTAGAAATATATGGAGACTGTCCTTAAACCAAGAAACTATACCTTAACCTCAAAGAAAAAAAAAACTCATTTGAAATAAAACACACTGCAGTAAAACAATAAAAAAGTGAAAAAAAATGTAAGTATGAAAACTGTTAATGAAGAAGCCAAAATAGTTACAGAACAGGAATAGCTGGCATCTCTGACAGATTAAATCAGTTTGCTCTCAGTAACTCAGACTTCACCTTAATCAAAATAACCAGTTTTGGGTTTGGACCCACAGACTCCCCATACTCTGGAATAGACTGCCTATACATGTCAAGCAGAGCACCTCATTGGCCCTCTTCAAAAGGAACCTTGATGATTGGATGGGAGATGGGAAATTCACCCCGGGGGATCATGTCAGTCACCCTGCTAGACAGGGGTCCAGAGAAGTAAATATTGTGGGAAGAAATATCCAGGGAATTGTTATGGCTAGGCTTGTATAAGCCCTAGGGCTGATAGCCTAGTACCAACCTATGAACCTATGAACTATAAAACAAATTCTATGCTTTTGGTGTCCCTAACAAACTAAAATTTACACTACTGACTTACAAATCACAGAGAACAATATTATCCCCATCATACAACCAGCTTCTTCAAATAATTAGTTATTTCGCTACACTAGCACCTTGACATTCAACATCACATAAAAGAAACAAATTCAAAAATATCTCAGGCACTTTTCTTAGCACTGAAAGTCTCTCGCCTCTTAACCCCTGCAGGGGTAGAAGGCACAGGGAAAGGCACCCACATTTCTTAGTTAAAATATGGTTTCCCCATCATTGTCACTGCTTCAAAGAAAACTTCATAAACTTGCAATTAACAGTCACTAAAATCTGATGCTTTATAACCCTGTCTCCCAAATATGCATACCACTGTACTCTATTGCAAAAAGCCAAGTGACTGCCCATTCAGCTCCATTCTATTCAAACTGTTAAATTAAACCACCTTTAACTACCTGGTGGGTAGGTTTACTTAGTGGCAGAGATGCTACAAGCTCAGATTCCAGTCTATGCAAGCCACAGCCCTTGCCATTCCCAACACCACTGGAAAGTAGTAACCACAGCTTAGGCCCCCAAATCTGGCAATACTCCTGACATAAGAGATTCAGATTGTTGCTTAAAGTTCAAAACATTCCTTAAAAACCATCAGGAGCTTAAACCCAAATAAAAATATATCTAAAATAATGGCATCATCTAACTCTATAAATAAAACATCTTTTGTTTCCAGACTCTCAGCTACGGTAACTTATTCCTCTTTTTTCCTCTGTTTCAGTCCTCCTACTTATCCCTTCATTTTGTTGCATAAACAATCCTTTCAGCCCTTCCTTTCTCATTTCTAGCTGCTCTCATATTGCATTACTCAGATTCCCCTACTTGATCATCATGTAAATTATCCATCCAAGCTCAAAAGTTATGTCTATTTTGCTTCCACTTCCAAACCTGTTGACATCTGCTATGTAAATGATGTACAATTGCATGAGAACTGTTAAGTTGAAATCTCATACTCAGGCAGTACCTGAGATGGACACTTTTGGATCCATGTTTCACCCCAGTTAAATAAACAAATTAATAAATAAACATCCGAATATGAATATACAAGTATGGTAGTAGGGAAGCAATACTCTAGCACTGGAGAGCAGGGTTGGGGGGTACATTCCCCTTCAAAAACTGTTTTTAATGTTGTACATTTGCACCAACAGCCATGTAGTGCATATATCTATTTAACTTGCAGGGTTTTGTCCAAAATGTATGAGCTATTGTGTCTACAGCTTTCTTACAGAGTAGACCCTTTATCTTTCATTCTCTCTCTCTCTGTATCAATATTTGTATATATATTCATATCTCTTTATATATATATATAAGAGTATTCATGGATGATATATCTCTCTATCTATCTATCTATCTATCTATCTATCTATCTATCTATCTATCTATCTATTTCTCTGTCTATCTGGGTCCTATATGCGTAGCCATATGTTCAGAATATCAACATTTTTTATGGAAAAAAATGATCAAATCATAATAGTCCTCAGGTTCATAATTATACATTAGGCTAATGACCACAGGGCCTTTGTAAGTCTAGCCATGCAGTCCACCCAGTTGTGATCCTTTGTATCATGAGTTTTTATTAGGAGAGGATATGTTACTTAGGAAGTGTCCATAGAGGAGGCCACACCGCAGTGTAAAGTTCCAATTTCCCATTCATTGGTCAAGGTTACGCTTAAATAGGGTTAGGTTATGGGTTCTGCTGCACATGGATGGGGAGCCTGTTCAAGAACAGGGGGATCCTCTGCCACACATATCTGTCTCATTAACATGTCTTATTTATGTCACAAGCAAAAGTTAATTCCTTGGATCTAGTGGTTCTGATGCTGTTCATTTTCCAGATGTGCAAAAGGTACACTGGATCCAAGGATTCTTTCTATGCCAGGCAGAGATTGTCTCTCAGTAACCTGTAAGAGACACAGTATAGAGATAGGATAAGGTGATCTGGATAGGACAATGTGTTTATACCATACATTCTCCTGGCATGGAGCCTTTGTGGGTATTCCAACTGTTGCATATGTTTGGTCAGGTGCATATTAAAGGGGGCATTTTACTCAATGATGGTTCTGATAAGGGACAAACAAAGTAGCACCATGATTTCCTTGGACCTGGATGCCATTCCCTTACTTATAAGTTAGGCAACATAGAATGTTTTTTTACTACCTTGACCACACGTTGATCAAAGGCCTGGCTATTGTCTACATATGTTCCCAGATCCCTGATTACTGGGTCAACTCTTAGAGGTGTTTTATTAATGGATTAATTACCCAGGGTGGCAGTTTTCCTAAAGGGCACTATAATGCATTTCTTGGCATTCAGATTTAGTCGTGATTTTGTCACCAATCATTTGTCTGTGTTAAACCCTCTAGTAAGATGTTTGTGTCATGGGAAATCTATAATAGCTCCCTATTTGCAGTCATTTCTGAACTCTGTGACCCAAAGGCCCATGGCACTAGCCTTTACGTCTCAGAAGTAGATGCCAGATAAGAGTGGTTCCAGCACTGAGCCCTGAGGTACCTCACTGATGACCTGTTTCTTACTGGAGGAGGTATCACCAGTCCTGACTTCCTGGGTCCTGTCTTTGAGCCAGCTTGCAATCCAATGAATCACTTAGGGGTTTTTGCCCAGTTCAGTGAGTTTACCAAAAGTATCTCAGTGGGGTATTGTATTGAATTCCATAGCCAGATCCATGTAAATGGTATGCACCTTTTTTTACCTCATCCATTGCTTTGCTGACCTTCTCAAAGAAGTCCACCAGGTTTAGTAGGCATGATATCTGGTTGAAAAAGGCAAACTGGCTTGGAAAGAGTGTCTGAAGGTTTCAGATATCTTTGTTGATAATTTCCATGATAATTCATACCATGGCTTTACATATTAGAATAGTCAGACTAATAGAACCATAGTTTCTGGGGTCAGTTAATAGTTAATACCCATGTGAAGTGGGATGACCATTACAGTCCTCCATTCTTGTGGTACAAAATCTATTTTGAGGCTATAGCTGAAAAGTAAATCAAGTGGTCCTGATATGTCATGTTTCCATCTATTTGGAAGGCATCCCAGGATATTGTCTAACCCTACTGAGGCTGTGTTTTTTGTCTTAGGGAGTACTGCCAGGACCTACTCCCTGTAAATAGTTGGGAGGGATTATGGTAGTATGGTAGTAGGTATTTATGGAGGGAGGTGTGGGGGTGGGGGATGAAATTTGAGCTGAATTTGTCAACCAGCTATTTTGCTGTGTCACTTTGCTTAGTGAAGGTGGCACCAATGATCACCAGTTTGGTATACTGATGTGTGCTGCCTTTGAGGTTTTGGACATAGCTGTGGAAGGCTTTGTGGTTGTCTTTAGCCTGTGAAGTTATCTTGACCTTATAACTGGCCCTGCTGGACTTCATTATTCCTCTTAGTTTTATGTTTAGTTTAAATAGAGAGCTGCCATAATTTTGATAGTCACTATTCCTGATGTTAGCCATTAATTTATTTATTTTGTTGTATAACTCATTAAGGTTAAGATTCCACCAATTTAGTTTGTTTTTAGAATTGGTTTTGGGCTTACTTCTAGTAAGTACAACAGCTTCTGGTTGTATAGGATCTCTGTGAACAATTCTGCATTGGTTGTTGTGAACTCAGGGTTGGAAGGTGCATTGAATTTGTTAAATTAACACTTAAAAGGGCATGGCTTACTTTGGAATAGTTACTAATCATTACAAGGTTTGCTGGTATTACCAAAAATTATTTTTATTTTGAAGGAGACAGCTTTGTATTCTGATCTGTCCATTGAGGACATGGCACCCTGGGCTGGAGGCTGCAATCCTGTCCCATACTGTTGATTACCAGGCCAGTCATTTTGAATCACTGTTCGGTGTGTGCACTATCTGGTCAAGGGTATTTGTATTCATAAAGTTCAGGCATTGTGTCTTTGAGTATGAAGCTGTGTATGGTTCTCAATCTATAGAGAGGTAGTTGAAGTGTCCCATGAATGGGGTATTTGGTTTAATGGTGAGTGTTTCTAGTAGGTCTGGGCATAAGCTATGGGATTCTAGGGACATAGAGTGTGACCTATAGCTTGCTAGGATATGGAATGGGACTTTGTCTATGGTGATTTGCATGTGGACAAATTCCAGGGCTTAGTCCTCTTTAACCAACACAGACTTTTACTTGTAGTTAATACAGATTGAGACTTCTTGACCTTTTGTTCCTGTCTGTGCAGCTGGTAGTCTAAATGTGCGGAAGGCACTGAAACCTTGTCCTGATGGATTATATTCTGTGGATTTAAACCGTGTCTCAATAAAGGCAGAGATGCCTATATTCTTCAGAGTGAGGAGAGATTGTAGGTACATACCTGCCTGAGACACATATTCAGAGAGATCAACAATATCTTTTTTTATACAGTCCAGGGAAGAACATCTCAGGTCATTAAGACCCACATGTACCATGACAGCATCGGGTCTATATTATGACATCGACAGCTAAAAACACCGAACACCCTTACCTCGACACAGCTTAACTGAAACTAGTAAATGTCAAATAACCAGAACAGCGATTTTTTTTCCAGGGACAAAATTGCTGGGCCAACAAAAAAAAAAAAAATAAACCAACAGACAAAATAAAGTGGGGGGCTTTGCCCTCACACCCCCTGATGTGGGGGACTGTGCCCCTCATACCCCCCTACTTAAATATACCTACTCAGAGATTGCACTACAGTGCAGGAAACAACAAACTCTTGACAATTGCCTAGCTATTTTTTCCCTGAGAAAAAAATTGCTTTTCTGCCATTTGACATTTCCTGCTTTGGGGTAAGCAGTGTCGAGTGTTTGGTGTTTTTCGCTGGCGGCCTTCTGATATAGACCTGACAGAATCATACTGGTACCTGTCGCGTAGTCACTTCAGTGCACATGTAACTTAGAGGATCATGGCTCCAGATAAGCACCTTACTATTATCTTCTTGTTCAGTCTGGTGAGTAGGGCAGCTGTGTGTTATGCAATGACCTACCATATGACAAGAATCCTGGGTAATGTTTTGGCTTGACTTATGGGCTTAGCTCTTGGGGCTCCACTGGGTGTAGTGTTTGCTGTTACCTTTGGTGAGTGCTTTAGATATTGCTGAGAATAGTCATTGCCATTTATAGGCTTAGGAGGGCTTTGAGATTTGAGAAGATTTTTTTAGTACCTCAGCATAGGTCTACCTATGTGTGTTGGACACTATGTGGGGTAGATGTAACGTGTGTGTTCTTGTCAACCTTGTTTGTCTGTGAGATTTTTACCTGCACTGAAATTATATATGTGCATCTCTCTTGCATAGTGTGTTTTCTAAGTTTTAAGTTGTTGTCTGTGAATATGATACAATTGCTATACTGTCTTAGGATGCCTACCAAGCTGGCTATGGAGACATTTGGAAATTGCATATTGCATGTTCTGCAGACCTTTATTTGGGTGGACTACTGTACATCATGGATTGGGTTATATAGAGATCTTCTTGGGTGATCACTGGGATTTGGACCTACAGATCTGATAATATTGCTGTTTAATGTGCAAATAAGCTGCTTTAAGCTCATCTCTGCACAATGACTTTGTTTTAAACTCACAGTTACAGGTTTCAATCTAAGAGAAGTTTTGTAGATAGAATTTACTTTCTGGGCTTTTGTTTCTGTACAGGGTACTGCTTACCTCTTGATGTAATAATACCAAAAAAGATTGCTTGTGAATTTAGTGCTACAACAAAATTTAAACTATCCTGACAAGGCAATTTCAAGTATTAAGTAATTTAGAATGATTTAAAGACAAAAATCAGCACATAATAAAGCAGTAGCACACTAATGAATTAAATGAAGTGTAAGACAATAAAATAAATCTCTTATTTGTCAAAGATGGAGCAGGTTTAACTCAGGACCATGTCAGAGTGTGGCTAGAGTGCCAAGCATATGGGAGCTCTGAAAATTGAGCAGGAGACAATTTGTAGCAAGGAAGTTTACTCAGTTGCAATACTTTTATTTCTGGGTGAGCACTTAATATTCTGGATATATGAATATAAGGAAATAATGGGTGGGAAAGTTCTTAAATACGTTACACAACAGATAACAATGAAAGAGTGGAGGGAGGGACTTTGGAAGTTAGAGTACTATGATGTGCAGAAACCAGAGACACAGCCTTTCAAACTGGAACTCAAGTATTGTGGTTAAAATTTAAGCAACTTTAAGCAGGTATATACAGCTATAAAAAGTAATGATGCACAAACCCTAGAGGAGAATTCGCAGTACTGCCAGTAATGCAATCCCATCATAAACTAAGAAACCAGGTTACTGGATTACAACTTTAAGCAGTTATATACAGCTATAAAAAAGTACCCTGGAGCAGAATTCACAATATTGCCACTACTAGAAACTCACCACAGACTAAAGCAGCAGACCATGCAGAAATGTACAAGTAATGCTATAGTAAATGATTAAATGAGGCTAAAATCCAGCAGCAGATTATAGTGCTGCCACAACTGTGAATGAAGCTACAGCATTGTAAGGACTGTTATCAAAATTCACAGAAAAAAGTATGCTATATTTAGGATGTGGGAGGTCATTGTACAGTCAGCAACTTGTCTAAATTGAAATATAACTTATCAATGAACTGCTGAGCAACTGAATGAAAAAATAAAAAGAAAAGAAAGAAAAGAAAATGAATCTTGTTTTTTGCATGGGACAAACACTGCTGCACCCCCACACCCCTTGCTAATTATACCTACCAACAACAAAATCACACTACAGTGGGGAAAGGACAAATTTCCTGAGCCTCACTGTACATGATCTTGCACAGTGCAACTGATTTTTGATCAGCTGTGTTGTCGATTTTCCAAGTTTGACAAGCTGTCGTTTGGCAACTTGTCCATAACCTATAGATAGATAGATGTAGATATATAGCTATAGATATAGGGATCCCCTACACAATGCCAACATTCCAGAATGCCGGCAACCATATGATTGACATTCAGAATGCTGACATTATGAAAGGTCCATAGAAAAGAAAAATAACATTTCCTTTCAACTGTTATCAGGGGGGCTATGCCCCCTGCACCCCCCATGGAGGGCTCTGCTCCCCATACCCCCCGTAACTTTAATATGCCAACTCCGAGAATGCACTACAGTGCAGGAATGGAAATCTTTCCATTCCGCACTATAGTGAGATGCTGGTTCTGCAATGTCGACATTCTGAATGTCGACCATATGGTGTCGGCCATATGGTTGTCAGCATTCTGGAATGTCGGCAAACTGAAGGGGACCCAGATATAGAGATACAGATATAAATATATACATACATATAGATAGATATGGACGTACTTATTTATTTGTCTTTATTGGTTGAGAAAAGTCTGACTGGGTAAAACCCATTTTCACTGTGGGCCTGGAAAGGAAAGCTCGACATTTAAGTTACACACATACTTAGAGATATAGCAGATTATAACCTTTCACTGAATGCTCCTTTTCTCTAGACACAAATGAACAGCAGTAATACTCAAATCAACTAATCACCCCAAAAAATAAAAAAATAAAAATGCATCTTTTACAAGAGGTCAAGAATCCCCTGAATACACCATACCCCAAGATTATATATACAAACTCTGATAATGCACTGCCATTAGGAAAGACTAATTTCCTCAACATCCCCACTGTCCCACAGTCTCACAATGAAAAAGAAAATACTTTTTGGACTACTGACTTTCAATCGGTTGTACTGTTTTTCTTTTTTTACTTTTTGACAAAATGCTTGCATTCCATGTGTGTCAGTGTGTGCATGCATGCGTGCGTGTGTGTGTGTGTGCATGTGTGTAAATATGTACAGCTAAATAGAAAGATAGACATAAATATAGATAGATAAATGGATAAACTGATGGATTATTTAACAGCATCCATGCTTAGTCTGAATCTAAGGTGGTTTCCTTCAACACTGTTTATTCTCTTTCCTTCAACACTGTTTATTCTCATGGAGAATCTGTCTTTCTACTGTACCATAAATTATAGAGGTTCTTATAGATTTTCTATTATTTGTTTATTTGTTTGCCTTACTTGGTGGATTTAAGCCACCAAAGAGATAACAGTTTTATCTACCCTTCAGTTTCTTTTTTTTTTTTTTTTTTTACATATCTCAAAAAACGTCACTTTGGGAAAGATGATTCAGAGAAATCATTCTAATCAAATGCTGGCTGCTTTAGCTATGAAATACCATTGTGAGTATGTGTTTGTGTGTGTGTTTGCGTGAGCATATGTGTCTGTGTATGGGAATGATGCATGTTTGTGTTCAGGCTAGTAGTGTGTCTGTACAAGACAGCATATTTTTTGGATGGGGTAACCTGAAGTAGTTTCTTGAAATCTAATGGAAGCTCTGGGCCTTTTTTGTGGTTTGTTGGGGGCTCACTATTACAGTATTTGAAAACATATGTAATAAGGCTCTTCACCTCAAATTGTACTTTAAATTATCACATTCAAAGACGCACATCATGTTTCTCTGTTATCATTGCTTGTTAGCTCTTCTTTTTTCATTTGAAACCATTAACTGCTGACTATGCTCAGAGCCAACTGTTAGAGGACATTAATAGGCAAAGAAGAGATTTAACAGATATCTTGTGATGTTATTTTAGCTTAACAGAGTATGGAAAGTGGCAGTATTGCTCTGAAGGAAGAGTTTTGCAAATAGTGGCTTGCTTATTTTGGAACTTGAGTAGTCAGTGTAAACTAACTGGATAACATGAACATCCCTATCACAGAATACAGTGACATAGCAATTGCTTTTTTATCTTGCTTTTTGAAAAATTATTTGGGATGGATTGACTCACTCTGCATTTAGAATTGTTCGTTTATGTAAAACTGCAGCATATTTCCTCACTTGCATGCATATGCAGGCAAGCTGTTCTTGGTCATTCTTTGTTTTAGTAGCTTCATAGTAATGGCAACATGGGTATATTGTACTTTTGGAATACATGGCTAATTTATTAGCTTTACAGAAGAATGCAATTATATTTCTCTATATACAGGAAAAGTTGTTCGAAAGTTGTGTATGATTGTAAAGAATCATTCATCACATTCATATATCTGGCTCTACAGAGTGATCTCTGCAACAGCATTGTTTCACTATAAAGTACTTTGTTTAGAGTAATTGATATGGAACTGAGATATATAGATGCTATACGTACTTACATATAAGAGGTCTTCCAGGAAAGCACAAACACATTTTAAAGTTCTCAAGGATTTTGTTAAATTATTTCTTACTGATTCAAATATGACATTAAATTTATTGATGTTCAAAACAATGTGTATGCATTGTGTTTCTTGAAAAACATTACTAGAGTATGATCAAGTTTATTTAAACCTTGAAATGCAATTGAATTTGCTTTTCTCCTCAAAATATACTTTCCATAGATTGTACCACCTACTTAAGAATGGTGTCCTCTGTGTTTTTCAGTCTTTCAGAAATGCAGTACTGATATTATGCAATAAAATTAAAGTTTCTTTTTAAATTTCAGACATTGATGTTATGTGCATTAATATGTCACATTCAAGGACTAGTCAAACCATTAAGACACACGTAGGAGTGGCAACTTCCCTAGAATAACTGGTTGCCCACTTGGTGGTTAACAAACAAATCTAAACAGAGAGAGAGAAAAGGGTTGTGCCAGTAATAATTTTTCTTTGCCATTATTGTTAACTGTCGGTAAGTCCAGAAATGTGCAACTATCATGAAATAATTGTTTTTGAAAACGTAAGTCTGTCTGAATTATTTGTTCATATTCAATAATCAGAGGTTTAAGTAACTTTGACAGTTAAATAAAAGATGAAGCAGGACAGTGTCTGAAGTTATCTGTGCCATCACATTTATTTCATTTTTGTAGTTTCTAGACTGAGATACGCAATCAAGGTCTTTGGGAAAACAACAAAGGCCAATGAGCAGAAAGGAAGGCAATGACTAATGAAGTATTCTTTGAGTCCATAACAAAGAAGCACACATGCTCTTTTCTTAGTGTGAGAAACAGCTTGACTAGAACTTTTATGAACAGAGAAACTAATGTTGTCCAAAACTAAATTTGCAACCATTATTAATTACAACATTGTATACAAGTAATACTGAACAGTCAATAATGCTTCTATCAGATAAAATATAAGGAAAGATATAAAATTACAGATATATTTTAGGTTATTTCATAAGATACTGTCAGTGAATTATGATACAGTGGTGACGAGAATGATTGTACAAACTGCTTTTTCTTCCAATGAAAATCACAACATACTTACTGCTGACAAATTGCTTTTGGAGACTTTTCTCGGAAGCTTACAACAGTGTTAGATAACACTGAGCGAACTGATAAGATGCCACCAAAGATGATGTCCCCAGTCATAGTGTGTGCTTGCATTGGTGAGGCTGAAAATGTACACTGAGGTCTGGGACTCCCAACAGCTGCAAATGTACAGAGCGAGAATATCAGTGAAACAGTTATCAGCAAACCCATGTCTACATTCCTTTTGTGCAAACTTTTCAGCAGCTTACTCCTCATATATAGCTTAACAATAAGTAGGCACTGTGAAAAAACATATGTATTAAGTCCTGTTTAGCTTAATTATATGTTTTTGTTTGACATTTAAAGGTTTATTCTCAAAGGCTTGAGAGGTATTTTTGACATCTTAATTCACATATATTTTACCTCTACACCTGTCTTTTAAACAGTATGTAATTTTCAACAATACTGTTTGGTTTAGATGGAAGGTTCCTATATTGATCGTGTTCCTGTAAATACATCTAGAATCTAGAATGTTGATTTATTTCTGAAAAGTGTTTTATATCTGGTGTTCATGTATCTCTAAAAAACTGGTTGATGCAATGCAAAATGCTATGATTCTGTGAAGATACTTAGCATTTTATAAGATGCAGAAGAGTGTCCTGGACATTAGATCAGTCTCCTTTGATCATTTTATATACATTCAGCAAAAGCAAACTTTAATTAGTCCAGTTTATTTACAAAATTTCTCCTTGTTCTGTGCATTGCTTTTAATTTATCTGGTTTATTGAAATAACATCAGTTGCTCAGAATCAAATGCATGAAATGTTATACTTCATGAAGTTATTTTAAATCGGAAATGGTGACAGCAACATATTCTATAATGGTTTAGCATACGTTTCTACAGGGGGGGTTAAGATATATTCTTAAAGGTCTGAGAGGTTAAATCGGAAATGGTGACAGCAACATATTCTATAATGGTTTAGCATACGTTTCTACAGGGGGGGTTAAGATATATTCTTAAAGGTCTGAGAGGTAATCAGTTCTGCTGTCAATGAATATACATTTATTGTGAAAATGACTAGTAACATTTTCTTGTTACTGAACACTTTTTGACTTTGAATTACACAAACTGCTTATAGTCCAGCTCCATGACATATTAAAATGGTACTGGTTACTGAAAACAAATGACTAAGTAGAAGCAAAATGGCATTGTATGACCTGATGTGCTGTGTGGTAGATGGTTAACTCTACTGTTATATATCCATAGCCATGTTGTCATAGACTCGTATCAAGCTTACAGGCAAATGGCAGTTAACAAGCTATTGACTGCTGTTCCATGTTGGAATTTATGCACAGCCATGTATTCATCCAAATTCTTCTTAATGTTCGATACTGACTGGCAATTTTTAATAAGAAGAGTAGCTTATAGCATAGGAAATACATTCGGAAAGGGTTTGAATTGCTTGCTATTTTTGTTTAATATACGTTTTAAAGTAAAGTGTCTTTGCACATGTCCAACTGTTGAGTTCTCTACACATAAAGTTTAATATTTAGTGTATCCTTCGTGGCCTGTAATAAAAGGTACTGGTCCCATTTTGGGAAGTGATATGAGACAAGGACAACAACACTTCCTTAAGCATGTAAGGGGAAACTCAGGTATACAGACCTGTTAATTATTTTGGGCCTCAGCCTTTGTGACATAAGGTGTTCAACCAATAGTTAAAGTCAGTTATACTTTCTTTATACTGTGGCATCATTTCTGATAAAAGAAAGATTTCACTAAATAACAGAATCTTGCCTGCATTTATGACATGTATTGAGAGCTATTTCATGTTTCTGTCCACATCCCTCATGGTTTTGCATGGCAGGTTGTTTAACTCATATTTATCTAGTTTCAGGGTCCTCAGGGCCCTTGTAACAGAAAACTCATTGTCATCCTGCTTCTGTCTGGCCTCATGAGTGTGGAATCAGTGTGTCTAACTATGTAGTCACCAGTAACTAATGCATGTTTGTTTGTGTTTGAAGATTGCTTTGGTGTGATGGGTCTAGGATGGGCTGTTTCCTGGTACACTCTCATAGGATCATAGGAAGTTACTAGGCTATTGGCCCTGAGGCCCTTACAAGCCTAACCAAGAAATTAGTCCATGTTCCTACAAGTTAGCATCTGATGGCCCTGTCCAGCAGGGGTACAGGTGGAATTCCAGGGTGTATTTTCTGTTCCTCATTCAGTTATCCAGGTTGTGCTTAAACAAGGATAATGAGGTGCTCTCCATGACGAGGAGAGGGAGTCTATTCCACAGAATGGAGAGTCTCTTGGGCACAAAACTGTCCCACCAACAAGTTCTACTGATGTCACAGACCAGATTAAGGATGCACTTTCTGGTTATTTGAGTGGAGCTTGACTTGAAGATATGCAGCAGTCCCATCAAGGTGGTGTCTGAGATTTCTTTGTATGCCAGACAGAGGTCACTTCTGAGGAGTCTGTATGAGACTGAGTAGAGGGACAGGGCTTTTAGCCTATCTGTGTAGGGTAGATGTTTGAGGCCCTGAATTCTCTTGGTGAGGAACCTCTGTGGTCTCTCGAGCTGCTTCCTGTGCTTTGTGTGGTACATTCCTAAAGGGGCATTGAATTCAATAATGGGTGTTATAAGGGAAGAATACAGGGATGCTATGTCCTCTTTGTCCCTGGATGAGATACCCTTAATAATGAGGTGGGCCATGTAGAAAGCCTTCTATACAACAGAAGCAAAATAGTAGTCAAAAGTCAGACTGCTATCAATCCGGGTGCCCAAGTCCCTCACGACTGATTGCATGTTTAGGACCTAGTTATCAATGTGATAATTTGTGGGGATAGCAATCTCCCCAAAGAGGATGATGATGCATTTTTTGGCATTCAGTTTGAGCCCTTGTTTCTAGCACCACTCATTTGTTTGGTTGTGACCGTCTTGGAGGATGTCCACATCACTAGGGGAATTGATAATAGCACCCACCTTGCAGTCATCTGCAAATTTGGTCAGCCATAGCCTGCACCTCAGAAAAGTATATCACAAATAGCTGAGGCCTCAGCACCAAACCCTGGGGTACACCACTCACTACAGGTCTACTGCTTGAGGTAGCTTCCTCTATTTTGACTAGGTGGGTTCTATTATTGAGCCAGTTAGCTACCCATCTGGTAACATACAGATTGATGCCTAGTTGAGAGAGTTTATCTATTATACTCTAGTATGGAATAGTATCAAAGGCTTTGGCCAGGTCAAGGTAGGCGATGTGCACCATCTTTCCCTCATCCATGGCTTCGGTGACTGTCTCAAAGAAGTTGACCAAGTTTAACAGGTATGATCTCCCCTTGACAAAACCAAACTGCATGGGATCAAGTGTCTGGAGATTGCCAATATCCTTGTTAATGAGTTTCATGATAATCCGTTCCATGGCCTTGCAGATCAGGCTAGTTAGGCTGATGGGTCGATAATTTCCTGGATCAGTGGATGCTCTATCTTTGTGCAAAGGGATAACAGTGGCTGTCCTCCACTCAGCTGGGATGAAGCTGCTACTCAGGCCTTTGTTTTAATAGGGTGCCTAATGGGTCTGCAAGTTGCTGCCTGAGTTCATGTAGGATGCTGCCAGGGATGTTATAGGGTCCCATGAAAACTGTAGCTTTTGCCTTTGAGAGGGTAGTGATGACCTGCTCCCTAGAGATAAGGGGAAGGGGGCAGGTGCTGGGGATGCCCTGATTTACTGATGGGGGGACAGATGGGTAAAGGTTTTGTTGAACCTGTCTGCCAGCAAGTTGGCTATATCTACGATGTTTGTGTATGCGGTGTCCTTGACCACCAGTTCTGAGCAGATCTGAGTGCTTCTTTTGAGAATGCAGACATATGTGATTTCCCTAGTGCTCTTATTTGCTTGTTCAGGCTAAGGAGAGATTGCCTCAAATTAGGCACTGCTCCTTCTTTGTCCTGGACAACAATCTTTTTTTTTTTTTATTATAGAGTTTATTTATTGTAGATGTCCACCAGACAGGTTTACTCTTCTTTGAAGAGGATGATTTTGTCCTATTGGGTATTCCTGTTTCCTTGCAGCTATATAAATGCTTGTATAGTACTTTGGTGTAGGTTTGGACATTTGTTGCAGTTCCTATAGAGGGGGATGGGACTGTGAAGCTGTTTATACCTTCCTTCAGGAGGTAGTAATCAGCTTTGGAAAAGTTTTTTGCTTGACCCTAGCTGGGGGGGAGGGGTGTCAGGGGAGATGGTAACTTTGAAAGTGACTGCTTTGTGGTCAGATCTTACCAGGGAAGATGACACTGTAGGGATGCTGCAGTGGTCACTCATGTTGATTAATATCAACACTGTTATCACTAATCAGTGTTGTGGCACTTGATTTATGTTCTACTCTGCACCTACTTGACAGTTGCAGCTTATACACCAATTTTCTAGGTGCCTTGGTATATGATAATCTGTATGGGTATGCACTGAGTGTGGTATGTGTAAGCGATGCTTTCAGTTTTTGTTTATTTGTGAGAGTGTGGCCTTGAATGTGGCTAATTACTTTCATCTCACAAATAGAAATAAGTTAAGTAGGAAATCATTTTCTGTGAGTATCAGGAAATTCTTTCATTGCCTGAGTAAACTAATTTCTATGAGGCTGGTGACAGAGGACTGACTAGATAGCTGACCCTCTATTTTGGACTAAGGGTGCCAGGTGTGGTAATGAAGACAGATTCATACTGAAAGCAGTTCCAGCAGTTCCAGTGGATGTAAAAATGTCAAAAATCATTCACCAAAACTATCTTCACAAACATACAAGGAAAGGTTTTTTATTTATTTATTTATTTTTTTTGCTTGGGCCAAGTCCAGCTGCAGCACCCCCAGGCAGAACTTATATATACTCAATCCAAAGTCACACAGCACAGAAAACAAGGCGAACATCACGGCTGATGAATGCAGTTTTGGTGAAGGTACCTCAATCATTACACATACCACATAACTACCTTCTTAAACCTGATATGTTCCCAATGAAGACTAAAAGAAATATAATAATGTTTTGGCTCCTGGTTAGAGGATCACTTCACAGACAAATAATAAATGGAAATTAAAAATAATAAATGGAAATTTAGTTTGGTTTGAGCCCTGAGTTTATAGTAAGCAGTAAGTATTCTATCATAATATTAACTGTAAATTGCGAATAAGAGAAGATAGTAGTACTGCAGCTCTTTGTTTAAAGAACTGACTTGATGAAAAAACAATAAACATAGATAAAAATTAGGTTCAAGCACCAAAAACGAAGTAGGCAGTAAGTGAGTAGTAATTTATTCTAGACTGGCGATAAAATCAGTTTGGAGAGGCAGTGCTGTAACATTGCTTTACTTCTGTGATTTGTACCACTCAGACCAGAAGATGGAGGTTAGTTATGGTTTGTAAGAGGGAATCTGGGACTGAAGATGCCTACTTCTGTTGAATACAGTATTGCATAGCAGAAATATATAACACACAAAGACACGTACCTCTCATCCAGATTACAGCAAAATTTACAAAAATAAAATCTGAGGGTAAGGCCAACCAAAGAATTAAGTTTTGTCCATTAACATTTAAGACTTCATCATAATCTGAATCATGAAGCAAACTCTTCTGCTTAAAAAAAAAAAAAAAAAACAAAAACACATTAAAGTGCTCTTGTGATTTACTTTTCAGAGAAGTTTTTTTTTTTATTATTTTAAAGGATGAAGTAAAGCCATATGTTGGAACTGCCACAGCAACACATCCTATAATAAAAAGGAAAAGCTCCTGGCCATCACTAAAAGATGCCCACTTCATCTTTATGATACAGATTTAAAGCTGGTGATTGAGTCTCAGAAACTGGTAAGGAAGTCTCTCAAACTTACCATTAGGAAATGTAAGGCCACCTATGAACCTCAGATTGCAACTAATTTGAGAGGCAACCACAACCCCTCCCTAAACTTTAAGAAGCTTAGAATAAACCTGCAGTTCTGTACTAAACTTCCTTCCAATGGTACTTCCTTCTCTCTCTCTCCAAGGATGCTGTGAATATTCTTGCAGAGAAATTGTGTTATAACTTCGTAAATACAAACACATTTGGCCAAATAGTGACTATACCCACTAGAAGCTCCAACATACTGTGCCTTTTGCTTACAAATATGAGAGAACACTGTGCCCTCCCAATATCTCATCCTCCCTGGTAAGGTCTGACCATAAAGGTGTTTCCTAAGAAATCAAAATTAACCTTTATTAAGTGATGGATTGTCAGAATTCAATGCCCCACCAAACTCAGAGAACACAGCTACCTGTGCTGAATTGCTGTCAGGAACTCTGTACAACCATTTATTTGACTGCACAGAGGTCGCTGTACCTATGAAAAGTAAGAGCAGTATAGCCCTAGAAACAAACCACCCCGGTGGAAGCGGAAATTAAACAGGTTATACAACAACAGGAAAAAAATGATAAGAAAAATCAGGAAAAGGGCAATTCCCATAAAAATGGAAACGTTCTCATCACGGTAAATAGGCAACTAAGAGAGCTAATTAGGTCAAGGAAAGCCAGTTTTGAGATTAAGATGGCCACCTAAGTGAAAGATAACCATACGGCCTTCTACAGCTATGCCAGAAACCTCTAGGGCAGCACAAAGCAATGTGCTGAAGTGGTGGTTAATTGTGCCACATTCACTGAGACTGGTTATATAGCAAACATCTTAATGGACAAATTCAGTTCCAACTTTACCGCCCTCTCACCCCAACAATCCCCTTAAAACACCCTCAAATATAACCCTGCTAGCAATAACTTGGCAGTATGTACAGGCTGCACTCATTAACGTCAAGAACGTGGCCTTAGTGGGCCCCAATAACATCCCAGAATGCCTCCTGAATAGTCTAAAGTATGACTTATTGGGACACCTGGAGTCATTATTTACCTATAGTATTAAGACAGGCTTTGTACCACATGACTGGAGGACTGCAATGGTCATCCCCATCACAAGGGACGACCCTCAACTGAGCCTGGAAACTACATACCCATTAGTATGACTAGTCTTATTTGCAAAGCAGAGGAAAGAATTATCATGGAAACTATCAACAAGGACATAAAAGACCTCCAGACACTGGATCCATCCCAGTTTGCCTTTGTCTAAGAAAAGTTATGCTTACTGAATCTGGTAGAATTCTTTGAAAAAGTCAAAAAGGCACTGGATGAGGGGAAAATGGTGCATACTGCCTACCTCAATCTGGTTAAAGCATTTGATACAGTACCCCACTCAGGCATTGTCACCAAACCTATGTAACTTGGTATAAATCCCTTTATAACACACTGGATATCTAACTGGACCTTGTTTTGATGAACTTTGTGCACATTTTAAAAACATACAACATTAGAACTACCAGAGTAATTAAGACCTAAATTTTGCTTGTGATATAAATAGGACATGTTGGAGAGACAGGTATGTTTCTCAGAGAATTCCTGTTGTCTGGAACAGGATCCCCATCAACGTGAAGCAGAGTTCCTCCCTATTCCTCTTTAAATACAACTTGGACCAATGGATGGGTAATCGGAAATTCACCCCTGGTCTAGTTTCTGTAGCTTTTATGGACAGAGGCACTCAGTAAATTGCCACCTATATAAATCAAATTTATGGGTCACATTTGGGTTGCATGATTAGGCTTATAAGGGTCCTGGTGGTTATTAGTATAGTGTACACCTGTAAGCTTATGAACATATGAACCTATGAATTTAATCTCACCAATTCACTCCTCTGTCCTGCCCATTCCCCCTCACAACCCCACTGCTGAGATAAATTAGGAATAATTCAATTTCTCCCTTTTCATAATTAAAAACACTATTACAGTGGGTCCTAACAATATCCCTGTATGTCTGCTGAGAAGTGTAAAGTTCCGCCAAGCAAAACTACTCCACAAGCTCTTCAACTTGAGATTCCACAGGTTACATCCCTGAGGTGTGAAGAATGATAGTTGTGGTGGCCTTACATAAAGGTGGTCCTTCTACTGACCAAGGGAATTACAGGCTTGTTAGTATCTCTAGTATTATTTGCAAGGCTATGGAAAGTATTATAGTTGAACTAATAAATGATATAGGTGACCTTATGCTTTTACCTCCATGTTTTTGTGGGGGTTAAACAATTCTTCTACCTTTAACAGCTTATCTTGCATGGTATCTCAGCAAGGTACAAAGAAGTTTTAGTCACACTTTCTTTGTTTCATATTAGGTCCCCCATTGAATCTAATGCATTATTTGGCAAGTATCTTGCTGAGCAGATAAATTACTTGGATAGAACTCAACATTTCATCACATGAAAGACTGGAGGTCTGAGTACCCTTACCTACTCTAAGTGATTAACAGCAGCATACCTCTACTCTATAATATACAGACTCCTGGGGGATTGTCTCTGCTTAGCTTTCCATTCTGTGGAAGAACCAGTATTGTTTGAACTTATTCACCTAAACAGAACCAGTGGTAAAGCAAACACTAATAGGTTCATAGATTAGTACTAGGCTAACTGCCCCTGTGGGCCATTTTGAGCCTAGCCAATTACCCCATGTGAGAATCGAACCTCCACCTTGTATCTGTAAGGTGAACACCTTAACCATTATGCCAGCCCCCTCTCCCTAATTCTAGAAACCTAAACTTATAATACCACATCAACAAAACTAACCATCATGACATATACCAACCCAATGTATATCCCATTTCTGCAATAGGCTGGTATTACCTATCAAGCAGAGTGCTTCCCTCGCAACCCATAAAACCAGTCTGGATGACTCTTTGTGTGATCCCAAAGTTTATTAGTGATATGTGAAGGAAGCTGACTTCATAGAGGACATTGTTAGTTTCTCACAGTATTGGGGAACCTGAGTGAACTACTCAATGTTCTCCTTTGGCCATAAATTTATTAAAAGCCTATGAATGCATGAATCATGTTTGCTCCCCAAATTGCAGCATTTTCCAAAGAAGTTCTAAATTCACTTTATAAGCTCTGTTACTGCTCTATGTTAAGTTTAGTACTAGCTATGTTAATCTGAAATAAATTTGAATACTATGTTACTTGTCAATGTTAAGTCTGCTACTATCTATGTAAATGTGAATGCTTCTGTATACATCTTATAATTTTCTTGAATTTAACTATGGAGCTTTTCTCCCCAGGCCTCCGCTGAAAATGGACATGTATCCAGTCGGATTTTCTCAGTCAACAAATGTAAAATAAATAAATAAGCTACAAGTACTTAATGTGTACATTTGGATTACCCTTCTGAACTTTCATGTCACTTAACTCCATATAGTTACTACTTATCCTGTCTTAACGTGTAAATGTAATTATTGCATATTCCTTTTTACTTGCAGTGATAGAAGTCACTTAGCTTTCGTAACAGATGCACATCTGAAGACTTTTACATGTATTAATCCCCACTGTTTTATTAGTATTTTATATTTTTCTACAAATGTAACTCTGCATCATGTTACACAGATTGGCCACTTTTCATCTAGTCTGTCTTTAACACATACAAACATAAAGCAGATCTTCCAAAACAGCCAGAGTCACTAACAACAAGTGGTCCATGTCTGTCTATATCGCATCATCTATAAACCACTCAAAGCAATTGGAAATAGACTTTACTGATAGTTGTTGCCAAAAATTAAAATTCTATTCCACAGGCTATTAGAACTGCAACTCACCATCCTTCCTTCAAGCATCTTCTGAAAGACTACCTATCAAACTTATGGCTCTGATCATACCAAACCTCCAGATGAGCATCCATCTCTAGTTTTTACTTTTTTCCTCCACTGTCTGCATATATTCTGTACACATCTCCATCTCAATTTCTTCATTTTCACCTGGCTATCCTACCCTCTCTACCATGTGACATAACCTCTTCCTATCACCCCCTCCCCATTTATAATAATCTGTCTTAATCTCTAGTCATCATCACTTCCATATCTTCACCTGGCTATCCTACCTTCTCTACCACTTTACATAACCTCTTCCTATCACCCCTCCCCATTTATAATAATCTGTCTTAATCTCTAGTCATCATCACTTCCATATCTTCACCTGGCTATCCTACCTTCTCTACCATGTTACATAACCTCTTCCTATCACCCCCTCCCCATTTATAATAATCTGTCTTAATCTCTAGTCATCATCACTTCCATATCTTCACCTGGCTATCCTACCTTCTCTACCATGTTACATAACCTCTTCCTATCACCCCCTCCCCATTTATAATAATCTGTCTTAATCTCTAGTCATCATCACTTCCATATCTTTACCTGGCTATCCTACCTTCTCTACCACTTTACATAACCTCTTCCTATCACCCCCTCCCCATTTATAATAATCTGTCTTAATCTCTACCCACCATCACTTCCACATCTTCACCTGGCTATCCTACCTTCTCTACCACTTTACATAACTTCTTCCTATCACCCCCTCCCCATTTATACTAATCTGTCTTAATCTCTACCCACCATCACTTCCACATCTTCACCTGGCGATCCAACCCTCTATACCACTTTACATAACCTCTTCCTATCACCCCTCTCCATTTATACCAATCTTTCCTAACCCCCCCCCATAGCTACAATTAAACTAAATACATTATTTTACCTATTACTACTAAGAACTATGAATTGTATAGAGTGTTTTATTTTGCTTTTTTTCATTGTTCTCTTTCTAAAATCTTTTTGGTATATCTTATGCCTAATAATAGTGTTGATTAGTTTTGAATTGTATAGTTTTCAACTGCGTTTATGTAGTTTCTTTGAAAACAATTTTTGTTATTTTCTCAGCTGAAAATGGGTTCTTGCAGCCCAGTCAGAGTTTCCAAGTAAACATATGTCAATAAATAAATACATAAATGAATAAATTAATAAATAGTCTCTTTAATGGTGAGTAGGTTGTATGTATATATGTATGTCTGTCTGCATAAGAGTGTGTGGGTATGTATGTGTAGTGTCAGTGGCACAAAAATTAACACACTCACCTTTGATCTAGAAGGTTGTGGGTTGTATTCCCCCACCTGACAAATGGATTGCTAATGCTGCAGTGCAGCATAATGGGGGTGCTGGAGTCTGTCATCTTTCACGTAAGATGTCTTACCACAGACTCATTTGCTTGAGTTGGTGGTAGCACAGGTTGATGTAAACATCCCATGGTACCTATCCAAAAGAGTAAGAGAAGTTTCCCCTGAGGCCAAATTTCTCCTAATAGAATAATTTCCACCTTGAGTCTCCCCTGAAAAGAGGCCAACTAGACTAGTTAACAAAGGATAATAAATATATATATGTATCTGTGGGTGTATATTCATGGTATATTTGATTTAAAAAGAGTTTTTTTGATTGAAAACTCATTTGATCTAAACCACAAATGATAAAATCATATCTGATCTTAATCTATGTTATCTAGTAGAAAATGATTGCTGTTTTGGTTTTGGAAGATATGTATTACAGTGCAAATTAATGTTAGTTGTTATTAGTTCTTTGCTAATGCACACTGTTACGTTTTACCTCCACATTTAGAAATTTGTCTGTGTGTGCCAGCAGTCAGGAGTGTTCTCTTTAATTCATAGTTGTGCAACTGTGGAGTTAATATATTTATGCTAGGGGGTGTTGTGGGTATAGGGGGCATGCCCCATGCAAAAAAAAAGCTATTGGAAACATATTTAGTGTAGGTGTCATTTTCAGTGAAATAAGTTTTTGATCAAATTTGCCATTGTTTTTGTTTTAGATCATATGAGCATATACATATATATATATATATCTGCCTTCTGTGTGGAGTTTGCATGTTCTCCCTGTGCTCACGTGGGTTTCCTCTGGGTACTCTGGTTTTCTCCCACATTCTAAAGACATGTGTCTCTAGCATTTCGCCCTGGGCCTCTGCTGAAAATAGGCTCTGTGAAGCCTAGTCAGACATTCCCGGTTAACAAATGTTAAATAAATAAATAATAATAAATATATATATATATATATATATATATATATATATATATATATATATATATATATATATATATATATATATATATATATATTATGTATATATATATATCCCGCATAAACCACACTGTTACAAATCCTACACTCTACAGTTACAAATCCTACACTCTATAGTATACAAACCATCTGCCTGTCCAGCCATCTTCTCCCTGGTATCATCCTACCTACAAATACTCTCAGCACCACCAGCCAGCTACTCCTGGGTGTCTCTCAACCCAACAAAACTGTCGGTAAATTACTGTATCAATCCACCATAGCCCAAGTTTGGAACAAATTCCCCTTTCACATAAGATCTTTTCCCCATCCTAAACATTTCAAAAAGGAACTAAAACTTCACCTTCTTAACACCAAAAGTTGTCCCTGTCGAGCCCCTACCCAATCCACTACTATACTATAAGTCATTTTCTCATTCCTTCTGTATCGACTTTCATCTGCATAATCACCTTACTTTCTCCTTCACCCTTTGTCCTACTCTGAGAATAAACCCTTAGGCTTTATTGCTCCACCACATGTACATACGTACATACTGCTCGCTCCTCTACTTAATTCCTCTTTTCTCTGTGTTATCTTTTTCACCCTCCTGGAAAAATGTAAAAAAAATATATATATATATATATATATATATATATATATATATATAAATATATATATATACATATATATATATATATATATATATATATATATATATATATATATATATATATATATATATATACATATATTCTTGTTATCATGTTAGGAACTTATGTAATATAATTGCTCTATATATGCTTGTAACATTTGTTCTGTAACTTGTTTGTACTGGAGCTTTTCTCCTCAGGTCTCCACTGAAAATGGGTTTCTAGCCCAGTTGAACTAACCCGGTTAACACATGTCAAATAAATAATAATAGTGAATGGTCAAAATGCTTAATAAGTGACACAAAAACATCAGCAAAAACAATCAACCGATCTTTAAAGCAACAATGCACCAGAACAACATACAGTGTATTGAAATAGAAAAGAAATTTCTATTTCCAGTGTACTACCCATAACCACTCCATACATTCAGCTCAAGCTGTCTGAATAGTAATAGTGTTATGGAAAAAAGCTTTTTGTAAGCTGAGCTGCACATTAAGGTTAGGGAGAGGGTTAGGATTAGCACTCATTACTGTGGTAAGTGAGGGGAAGCATTCTGACCCTAATCCTAAAATGATACTTTTATGGAACCAGACACTAGCAGTGGTTTGGTCAGTTTCTACCAGGATAATTTTGAAAAGCATTAATTCTATGGCTGCCTGTAATGGCCTGCTTGGGTAGATGCAATTCCTGATGTGGAGAAAAGAAACAATTATTGTACATATTTTCATAGGTTCATGGGTTCATAGGTGGTTACTAGGCTAATGGCCTAAGAGCCTTTACGAGCCTAACCATATTTATCATAAGTTACCTCAATTATCAGTCCTTAGGTGAGTGAAATTCACAAGGTAGGAGCCTAATATAAACTACCTCTGTCCATGAGTAGGACATGGGAACCACCCAAGGAGTGAATCTACCATTATCCTATATCAGGAAGGGACTTTGTTTCACATGAATGGGAAGCTTGTTCAAGAGAAGAGGCAGTCTCTGGGAGACCGATATGTCTCTCCAGCACAGCTAGCTCATACCTGAGGCAAGGTTAAGATCCCTGAAGTGAGTGACCCTCCTGTGGATTGATTTACAAATATGTAACAGTTCTATCAGGGCCTGGGCAGAGACTGACCTGTAAGCCAGACATTGATCACCCATTAGTAGGCTGTAGGAGAGAGAAAAGAGTGAAAGAGCTTTCGATCTTTCCAAGCAGGACATGTTTTGTGAACCCTGTATTTTTTTGTTGAGAAACCCCTGTGGTCTTTTCAGCTAGTGTAGGTTTCTGGTAAGGTACATGCAAAAGAATGCATTGTACTCAATAACTGTGATGACAGCTGAATACATGTTTTGGTCTGGATGCTATGTCTTTACTTATGAGATGTGCCACATAAAAGGATTTCCTCACCACTGTAGATATGTCGTGGCCAAAGTTTAGATTACTATCAAACTGAATATCCAGGTATCATACCACTGGGTCTACTCTTAGGAGGGGAGTTTCTACTTTGTAATTTGCGGGGGTGTTACATTTCCCAAAGGGAATAATTATGTATTTTTTTAGCATTTATCTTCAATTTGTGGCTTTGGCACCAATCCTTACTCTGTGCTAATCCTTACTGCAGTAAAATGTTATCATTGGGGGACTCAACAATTGCTCCCAATTTGCAGTCATCAGTAAGCCTAGTCAACCACTGGCCATCATGTGACTGGCCTTTTGCTAGATCTGGATTTGCACACTTTGACAGTATGTGTCCTGTTGGTAAGCTGTTTAGCTACCCCCCTTTAACATAGGAATTATTTTTCAATTGAGCGAGTTTGTCTATAATACCAGAGTGGTTAACTGTGTCAAATACCTTGGCCAGGTCAACATATGTGGTATATAGTCTTTCTCTCATCCATAGTCTCGGTGATCTTCTCAAAGAAGTCAACCAGATCTACCCTTAACAAATTCAAACTAGGTTGTGTTCAGAGTCTGGAGATTACCAGTCCCCTCTTGTTTTTCAACATTATTTTTTTATTTTGTTGTATAGCCTGATTATAGTTGGGGGGGGGGTCCACTTGGGTGGATTGCTTTTCTGGCAAGACCTGGTTATAATCCTGTTCAGTGCAGCTGATTCTATGCAACTGCTTAAGTAGTTTTACAGGGCATTTGTGTACACTTCTACATAGCAGTCCATGTTTTCCATGCTGGGGGGGCTTTGAAGTTTTGCATGGTCTCATTTAGTAGAGGGTAATTTGTCTTAGTAAAACTGTTGTGCTTTTGAGCTTGCTTGGATATCTGGTCTTATAATTATTTCAAAAGAGACTGCTTTATCATCTGATCTCAACAATGAGGACAACACATTGGGGGGGGGGTGCAATTCTCCCCATGACAGTGAGTACTATGCCCAGGGTATTTGAGCCCCCTCATGTGTGTGTTGACTACTTCTTCCAGGTCATTTGCATTGACAAAGTCCAAGAACCTCTGTGCCAGCACATTTGATGTTGCGTATGTTCCCCATTTGATGGTAGGATAATTAAAATCACCCCTGAGTAAGTTATTGGGTAGTATGGTAAGTGACTGTAGTACATCCAAGCACGCAGTGTGCTTTTCCTGCTTCATTGTGGAGAACCTACCTCTAGCAAATATCTGGTAGGGGATTTTGTCTATGGTTAATTGGAATTGGAGTAGCTCGAGAGTCATACTGTTTGACAAGTCTGGATGTGTACTTATCCATAATGAAGATTGATACACCTCTTCCTTTGGTTCTTTCCTGTTCAGTTTGTGGTCTGAATGTATGGAAGGTGTTGCAGCTTAGCACAGTCAGGGTGTGGGTCCTTCCATGGCTTGGAACCATGTGTCAGTGACTGCACAGACACCAGCATCTTCCAATGAGAGGAGTGCTTGTAGGGATTGCCGTTTCTTGTTTAGATGCCTAGCATTTAGTAGCATTACCTTTTGTTTACCTTGAGAAGATTCTATTACATTGGGAGGTTGGTTATTCTGACATTGCATAAAAAAGGCACAATAGGGGATGGTTAATTCCTTTGCCAGTATCCAAAACCCTAGATGAGATAGTTGCAGCCCATCTCTGGCAAAGCAGAATGGTCTGTTGACCATGTCCTCCCAGACAGACAGACAGATATTGGATCCCCATGGGTTGACACCAGAAGTTTAGCCAATTTGTGATAGTCAATCATTTTTTGTTTGTATTGTGGTATAATCGTTGGTGATGGCAAAATGCTGCTCCAGCTAGGCTTAGACCTGTGTGTGACACATTCTGAGAGCTCAGTCATGTCTCTCTTCATATGGTTCAGGGAGGTATGTCTCAGGTCATTCACACCTACATGAACAGCAATGGAGTCATACTGGTACTTGGAGTTGAGGAACATGAATGCATGACTGACCTGATGGATCTTGGCACTGACAGGCGGCTAACCATAACCCTCTCCTTATCCAGCATAGTGAAGGGGACATCCATGTTTCTCATTATGGAGTCTGCTATGACAAAAATATTTGGTGTTGTGGTGTTACACCTTTAGGGGCTTGTTTGTTGAGACACTGGTGTCAGTATTATGTGTCATAGTTAATCATTGCTTTATTCAATGTGTTTTTGAAGGCAGTGTTTGGGAGGCCTCTGGGCTTTTCCTAAGTTACTAGAGAGTACCTCTGCATATTTGGGTTAATGTGTCAAGTCCTGATTAAGTGTGGGAAGTGATGTGTGGATCCTGACAACTTGTTTGGTGTTATATATCAAAGAATGTAACTGGCATCCTCTAATGTACCTCAGTCTTGATGACGCAGTTGAATTTTTTAATACTACCTTCCTGAGTATCCTTAATTACCATGCCCCCATAAGACTTTCCAGAATCAAAGCACAACCCTCCCCATGGCTACAGAAAACCACTAAGTCAGAAATGAAAAACAGGGATGAAGCCTGGGAGCACTGGCGCAAAACCAAAACCCCCTCAACTAGACATAAATTCCTAGAACTATGTAAGAGAGTCAAAAAGCTAATAAAAACAGGACAAATTCCAATACTACCAGTCTGCCCTAGACTCCTCCCAACACAGCCCCAAACAATTCTGGTCCTCCATAAACTCCATCCTCCACCCAGGTAAAGTCAGTACCCCTCCTCCTAACATCCCTCACTATTCAGAAAATATTGCTACCTCATTCAACACACACTTCACACAAACCATACTATCACTAGCTAAACAACACAACCCCTCTCCCCTCCAACCCGCACCTTCAACAAGTAATCTCCCCACTGCCTTCTCTTTTTCTCCTGTATCTACCTCCAACATAAAAACAACTCTTAGCTAAACTTAAGCCCACCAAATTAGCAGCAGACAACTTCCCAAGTGAATACCTACAAATCGCAGCTGATGCTCTGGCCTACCCAGTATCCATTTTGATTAACCGATCTCTGTCAGAAAGTTACGTTACCACACTGTGGAAAGTATCACATATAATTCCCCTCCACAAAGGCAGACCCTCCACAGAACTAACCAATTACCACCGCATAGCTATTCTCTCTCCACTCTCCAAAATACTACAGAGATGCATACACACTCAGGTCTCAGACTACCTCCATACTAACAGCCTCCTTTCCACTACGCAGCATGGTTTCCGACCAAACCATAACACCACCACTACCTTACTCTCCTTTACTAACACTATCCTTCAGCATAAAAACAATGGCTATATCTCCTCTGCTGCTTTCCTAGACCTAGCTAAAGCATTTGACATGGTCACACACAAACAACTTATCCCTGTCCTCAATAACCTATCCTTCTCACAATCAGTCACCAACTGGTTTCAGAGTTACGTGTCTGACCGCCAACAATCTGTTGTATGGCAGAATGACATATCTTCCCAACTACCTGTCTCCATAGGGGTTCCCCAAGGATCCATCCTTGGACCCCTACTCTTCTCTGTTTTCACCAATAATCTAGCCTCTGCCACCAAACATGGCACACTCATACAATACGCAGATGACTCAACCATCATCTGCTCAGCCCAGTCCCTACCCAAACTGCAAAAAGTCACACAGGAAGCCTTTTCCTCTGTTGAAACTTGGTTATCCGATGTTCAATTAATACTCAACCCAAAACCAAACTAAACTACTCATCTTCCAACCCACCAAACATACTCAAAACAACTCTCACTTTAACATCACAGCAAAAGACAACACCACTATATACCCTACTGAACACACCAAATTGCTAGGAGTGGAAATAGACAATAAACTAAAATTTGACATTCACATATCCATGACCATAAAAAAAGTCTACAAAAAACTAGGAGTGTTATACAGAAATAAGCAACTTCTCACCAAAGCAGCAAAGATTTCAATAGCAAATTCCCACCTTATCTCCGCCCTACTTTATACCTCTCCAATATATACCAACCTAAGGCAATGCGATCTAAACAAGCTAGAGACCTGCTACAACAAAATCGCCAAATTCGCCACAGGGGCATCCTACCGTAGTCACCACTGTCTCTCACTTGCTGAACTGGGCTGGCTTGACCTCCCTCACCTCCTTCAATGGTATCAACTCTCACTCACCCACAAACTAGTAAACCATCCACTAAATGTCCCATCCCTCCAGAATCTACTCCAACCCTATCGCACCACCATACCACTAAGATCCAGCAACAAAAATCACTTGCAGATCACTAAAGCCAATAACTCTGCTGGTGAAGCACTATTCTCTTGCTCCATAGCCAAATTATGGAAATCCCTCCCACCCACAATTACCTCCATACCATCATGCACCCACTTCAAAACTTTACTAAAAGCGCACCTAAAAACATAGGTTCATAGGTTCATAGGTTCATACTAGGCTATCTGCCCAAGGGCATTTATAAGCCTAGCCCATAGTTATGTGGCTTTCGCCACCCCTTTAGTTTGAATAAAAACTATGCCTATCATTTTGCTGTGCCTCTGTCAAGCAGTGACGCTGAAGTAATCCCTGGGGTATATCTGCAATCTCCCATCCATTGGTCAAGATTCCTCTTGAACAAGACCAGAGAGGTGCTCTGCCTCACATGTACCGGGATTTTGTTCCACAGCATAGGGAGTCTCTGGGTGATGAATCTGTCCCTCCAGCACGTTCTATTTATAACCGTGTCAAGGTTTAAGTCTCCGCCCTTGTGGTTCTGAGGGATCTAGATTTTTGAGGTGAAGCATATTCATCAAATCTGGGTTTGACATGGCCTTATATGTCAGGCACAGGTCACCTCTGAGCAAGCGGTATGAGACTGAATAGAGCTGGAGTTCTTTCAGTCGGGCAGCATAAGACATATTTTTGAGACCCTTTATCCTTTTGGTGAGGAACTTTTGGGGCCTTTCAAGCTGCAGCAGGTGTCTGGTCAGATACATTCCGAGCGGGCATTGTACTCAATCATAGGTCTAATAAGTGATGAGTACAGGGGCGATGACCTCCCTTGATCTAGATGTGAATCCCTTCATGATCAGGTGGGTGATATAGAAGGTTTTCCTAACTACTTTAGCAACATGAGTGTCAAGCGAAGGCTACTGTCAACCTGGGTCCCCAGATCTCTGATGACTTTTTCTGTGCTCAGTGGATTGCCACCTATATGGTAGCTAGGGGTAGCCTTGTTTTTCCCAAAGGGTATGACTATGCATTTTTGGCGTTTAACTTCAGGCCATGGCTCTGGCACCAGTTATCCATTTCTGTGAGGCCCTTCTGGAGGATATCTGTGTCAGATGTGTTTTTCGACTATGGCCCAGTTTGCAGTCATCTGCAAACTTTGTCAGCCATAACCCTCCTGTGTTTGCTTGTACTTCAGAAAAGTAGATGCCGAACAAGAGTGGACCCAGGACTGAGCCCTGTGGGACACCACTTGTGACAGGCTTTGAGTCTGACATGGCTCCAGCAACTTTGACCCTGTGGGTTCTGTCACTTAGCCAGTTTGCAACCCATCTTGTGATGTATGGGTTTACATTCAAGCTGATGAGTTTTTCGATGATACCTGAGTGGGGTATTGTGTGAAGGCCTTTGCCAGGTCGAGGTAGGCTGTATGGACTGCCTTTCCTCATCAATGGCCTTGGTGACTGTCTCGAAAAGTCAACCAAGTTTAAGAGGCAGGATCTGCCTTTGACAAAGCCAAACTGA
>NC_056726.1:1132091203-1132308703 GCF_019279795.1 Protopterus annectens
AATATATATTCATATATTCTAACTGGTCATAAGTGAGTTGATCTTATTTAAAATGTTGGTATAATTAATCAAAAGTGTTTCATTGAAGTCATCTGATACCAGAACACCTATCTAACAATACAGCTGGATTTTTTTTTATTTATAGAATTATTTTATAATTAATATGGAGTATCTTAGTTTTAGTTCATTAAAATGGAGACCAGCAATGTTTTGAAATTTAGCCATGGTGTTAAAATAAAGCTTGCAAAGAGTGATTGTTATCAGTTAAAGTCAGCAAAATATCATCTACAAGCACTTGAAGCTTTATTTCTAGACCTCTATTAAATCCTGTCACTTTGATATTAGTATCCAATCTAATACAATTTGCAAAAGGTTCAATTAACAAAGCAAATAATAATGCTGACAAGAGGCAACCTTGTTTGGTGCCTTTAGTAATTGTAATAGGGCAAGACCTTTGAGACCCTAACTTAATATAGGCTAAAGGTTTTCATATAATGATTTAATTAAAATAGAAAAGTAAATAGTTCCAGTCCTGGATTCATTAAACTCCATACAGGAATAGTGCTATTCCTGCATGGAGCAGATTGTGCCCATGTAGAACAGCAGTGCAACTTGCATATTAATGAAGGCACACTGCTGTATTCTCTACACTGACATGAGCCATGTACAAGTGCAGGGGGTATGTCTGAGCATTGCTTAAACAGTACACATGCCTCCTGCACTCTAAAATTGCCATATGGCAATTTTAAAGCGACTAACAGTGTCCATGGACACTGTTATCACAAGATAACAGTGTCCACGGACAAAATACAGAAGTCCACAACATACCTCTCAACTGCCCAGCTTTTTGCAGAATGTCCAGAGTTTTCCCTTATATGTTTGGCCTTTCCCTCATAAAATTTCCTCTTGGCAAATCATTGGGATGATCTAAGGATTGAAGTGACTAAATAGTGACATACATTTGAGTTTCATAACTTATATCCTTCCAAAAATGTATGCTAACACAAATTGATTTATTCTAGCAGCTTTCTAAGTTTATAAGAGTAATGTTACACATTTTTTTTTTTCATCCCCAATAAAGTTTAACCATAGCTGAGTGTGTGCACGTCACACAGCTATGCATAGCATAGCTTAAACATTGGAAGGAGCTAAATAGAACTATACAGCCAAACTAGTCAAAGGAAAATAGTGTAGTAGTTAGAGCTTCCATTTAGCATGCAGTCATTCATGATTCATGTCCAAATGCAGGCCATCCATTTTTACTTGTGAAAACAGCACTAAAAGCATATTTTTCTAGAAATAGGTAGTGAATAATATATATTTGTTAACCAGGGTAGTGTAGCAGGTCCAAATGTGAGGTGTCAGTGTAGTACAGATGTGAAACCCCATGTAAACACAAGTGTCCTATACAGTATAGCCACAAAATAATGTAATGTAATGAAAGCACATAAAATGATAATAATAATAATTCTGATAATAATAATAATAATAATAATAATAATAATAATAATAATCCATAAAATAAAAGCTGAACAATGCTAAATTGTGCTCACTATACTTAGCTTGGAGTAAGCATTGCTTAAATTTGTATGCTTAGCAATAATTAACATAGCTAAGCTGATTTGTGCACTGGTTAGTAGTGCTTAGCATCTACCTCTTTAAGCAAATTGTATCTTTGCTAAGCCGGTTTGCCCATTGCTTAGCTTAGCTCAGCATATTCAATACCATCCAATCATAGCAAAGGGTGGGAAATTTGCGGTATTTAAACCTTGCAGGGGGAATACAGCTAATAACCAGTTGTAGCTCCCCACTGCAGGCACTGTGGCTGGTGTTGGTGAAGGTGTGCACTTTTGGGCACAGACCTAGGGCATTCAGGAGTCCAGGGTCATGGTTAGACTTCTAGTAGAAAACCATGAAGGGAGACTGCTGCAGGACCAGTACCAGGGCTTCCAATACAAAGCTGAGGCCTGGGACCATCTTGTAGACAATATCACCAGTGCCATTGGCATCCCTCGGACTGGTGAGCAGGTCTGGCACCATTTTGCTGACTTGAAGCATAGGAAGAGGGAGCTCTTAGAGCAGTGGAACCAAGATGCCAGGGTGAGGAATGTCCTAGACGTCTGTAAGTATCAGTATCAATGTGTTTTCCAAAGTCCAGCCTGTGTATGTGATGAATAGGTATGCATAAATGTTTCTCTATCTCCTGTACAGCTGCAGATGAGAGGGCTGTGAACTTGGATGCCCACCTCAGCAGGCTGCTAAGGCTGTGTTGCGAGGCTGGTGAGTACAAATCTAGCTTGCAGTATTCAGGGCAAATAAATATAAAGGAGTAGAATGTCACATGTCAGTATTTAAAATGGGTATGGTTTATTCTGAATAAACTAGACATTAGCAGAGTAATAGTGATGTACAGGGTATATATCAATAAAAGTCAGCACCTGTCAGTAAAAGTCAAAACCCTGGACTGGTTGTGCTTACTTTGGTATGTAGTGGTATGAATCAAAATGTGTAAAGTTTCTGCACAGGAACTATAGCTCTGAAAGCATTAAATAATCAAGGCTCGTCTGACAAAGATTGTGGAGTTGTCAGACAGAATATTAACTATATGAAATGTTCCATACACCAAGATCTGAGACCTGAATATTAATGCTGTGTTAACCAGTGTTTTCCAGACTGTGCTATGTCAAAGTATGAATACACAGTATAAGAACTATTTGCCATGCGAGTGTCAGAATTACAATGTCAGATTATACAACCAAGAGAGTATTAGGCAGAAAACAGTCAAACAAGAGACAGCAGTTTCTCAGTAGCTCATTCTGATGAAACACAAACTTTGTTCAATTTTATGCACAGTCATGATTCAAATCCCGGGAGTGGTAGTAAGCTGTATGCATATTTTCACCCAGGAATATGTGAATATGTGTAGAAACAGTCAGGTAGTGTTAACAGAAATTTCTCCACAGGTCTGCCAGATAAGAAAATGTATATCTTAGCTGTATGAAGGCTATACTTATACACTGTGTACAACACCCACTGTCCAACCCAAAGGCTGTAAATGACAGTAAGATAAGTACATACACCAAGGAGTATCCTCCAAGCAATGTTTCTCAAGTGTCACGCTGTCACAGCTAGTGGTCAATGCTGCCCACACTCAGGGAGACTGATAGAAATCAAGGCAGAGTATGGCAGTAGCACACACACACACACACACACACACACACACACACACACACACACACACACACACAAACACACACAAACACACACACAACACACACACACAGTATGAGTGCACATATGTAACCCTGACAATGTGAATATAGGTAGAAACAGTCAGGTAGTGTTAACAGAAATTTCCTTCACAGATCTGTCAGGTAAGAAAAGGTATAAATTAGCTGTAAGAAGGCTGTTATTATACACTGTGTACAAACACACCACTGCCCAACCCAAGGCCATAGGTTGATGTAAAGTGAGGTAATACCTGGAGAGTAATGATTAGAGCAATGATCATTAAAGTTGAGAGCAACTGAAGCCTATGCAGTTGTTAATTGACATCTGTCTCTCTCCCCCACCCTATCTGCACCAATATTCTAAACATATAAATCAATGAGTATGTTTTTCATCAAACCTACTATTAGGACATGCATCCTAATGTTCTACAAATATTTAAACATTTTACTATTAATGTTCTCTGTTCAGATACTATCATTGGTGGCCTGTTGCTATCAGTGTAACCTGCATGCCATTATAATGCCCACTATGGTTCCATATATGCATGTGTTCTGTTTGTTATGCAACTGTTCCAAATCTGTTCCTTTGGGTTAATGGGAATACCTATGCATGCTGTTATAACTAATCCTAGAATGTGTTTTTCATGAAATCTGTTCCTTTGGGTTAATGGGAATACCTATGCATGCTGTTATAACTAATCCTAGAATGTGTTTTTCATGAATAACCAACATATGTTATAAAACTGCAACAATATAGCACACCTGGGAAGGCTGATCCCAGTGGATCTACCTGTCCTGCCTCAAATGACCATGGCACTGGGCCCCAGCATGTCTAGGACCCAACCCGGGACCTCCTTGTCCACTGGTCCTGCACCACCTTTTGGTGGAACTGCCTCAGGGGATGGGACCCCCCCCCAGAGCAGGTGTGGATAGGATACTGTCACGCATTGTCAGGTCTGGGGATTGGTGCATAGTGAGATTCAAAAGGAGTTTTGAGATCTGCTATGTCAGCTTCAGGACCTTGTGGTGCATCTTGAAGGTCAGCCTGCCTCTCCTGCTCAGACATCAGCACAGCCATCTTTGGGGCCAAAGGTGCAGTGGTGACTGCCCATGAACGGGGAACTCAGTTCCACTGTATCCATCTGGGGACTTGTGGGCATCCGATTCCCAACCACCCTCCCCGTCCAGGGTGTTTGCCCCCCACATGTGTAATATACTGCCCCTGCCTGCTGTCTTGTCTGTCTTCCTACCCAACCTACCTCCCCAAATATACCTACTATCCATCCCCAACATCCCACTCTCACCTTATTAAAAAAAAAAAAAGGGGCAATCTGTTCCCAAAAAAAAATGTTGCCCCATACATAGCTGTCCATTTCACACTTGTGTCCACTGGACACCTGTAATTCGGTCTAATTCGCTTAACAACACATTACTGTTGCCCTTACCCATCTCTCAGGGGTTTAAGTGTCCAAATTCACCTCCAAATTCTGTACACATTTACAGCTGTTGCTGTATCAGAAATGGACAGCTATGGACCTTCCCTACACCCATCTTTCATATTGTTTTTCCCTATGTGTGCCCCCTCTTCCACCACTTTCCTATCACCCCTTTTTTCCTTTCTTTTAAAGAAATTAGCAAGGGGGTAACCGGAAGTAAGCTGTAGTAAATGTGTTTGAGCGATGCTTAGTGATGCCTACACAGATTAAACAGTTTCCCATTTAACCATGTTTTGGCATCGCTTACCATTGTGCAAACCCACACAAACCCCTTACAACTGCTTAAAACTGCTTTAATCACCCTGTCTCTATCAGCCATTGTTCTGCCCTGCAACAAAATAATCAGCCCTTGCAAATCTGGAACCCAGGACCCTAAACACCATAGCAACAGAAATTTACCACTATGCCATCTGAGGTACAGCAATGCCTGATACTTTTTCAAACATACCATGCATTACAGCCACTTTACAATAGGGAAGAGACACTGTGCAATCAGGAGTGATTGGTATCAACAAATATATGTATGAAAAGAATAAATGCTGAGGTGTGTGTGTGTGTGTGTGTGTGTGTGTGTGTGTGTGTGTGTGTGTGTGTGTGTGTGTGTGTATATATATATATATATATATATATAGGTGTGTGTGTGTGTGTGTGTGTGTGTGTGTGTGTGTGTGTGTGTGTGTGTGTGTGTATATATATATATATATATATATATATATATATATATATATATATATATATATATCTATAATCTATAGATATATATATATATATATATATATATATATATATATATATATATATATATATATATATATATATATATATATATATATATATATATATATATATAAATATGCATACATGTCTCAAAATGCCGATACAAACATATACTGCTGATAGAACACCCATAACTGGGGCAACATGTTACAGGTGGGTACAAAAGGGACCCATGCCACTGACATCTGCCCCCCCCCCGAGTCCAAATAATACATAAACAGTATGCTGCTACAAAAACATGATAGGCCATACACAATGGCCAGACATACAATGACCTCTTAGAAAATAAACTAACATAACTGAAGATAGTAAAGAGAAAAACACCCAGCTAGTAATTCACACAAATTTATTACACTCTGATGTCTTGGCCAAAGCCTTCAAGGAGTAAAACATTGCAAGAAATACTTACCTTAAATACAAGAAGCAATTAAAAGTTATAATTATATATTTAAATACACAGCCTCCAATTACACACCTCATTTAACCCCCTAGGGGATAAAGCATCACATTTAAAAATAAAAATTGATTCTGTACATAACAATTGTTCTTTTATGACTGTTTGATCAAACTGAGAAACAGACTTTTTCAAAAACAGTACCTTGTAACCGACTACTGTCCCCATGGTGAGATTTATAAAGATGTACAGCTACAGAACTTTCTTTCTTAGTAATATCTCTCACATGTTCTAACAGTCTAATTTTAAAACCCTTCTTCCTCTTCCCCACATAAAATATGTTACAAGGGCATCTAGGAGCATTCTCTATACACCGACCTCTTGAATGTACAAAGTTCCACATGTTGTCCAGCATTTGCCCTCAGCGGGAATGACATTACTAAGTAATGATAGACCCTACCTATCAACTTCTTACTGCATGACATGTGGACAAAGCCTGACATAACTGTGGGACATTGGCCCAAAAACATGGCCATACTTGAAATATTGCTGTTATACACTGAGAAAGTTGCAACACAAATGAATGTTAGCAGTCACTGATTGCAATCAACAAAGTATGCTACTGATTTGCCAAGGGCAACACCTTTCTGGGGAACAGACCAAACATAAATTGCAAACCTCTGGCCATTATGTAGATTGCTCTACAGTTGAGAGCTATGCAGACACACAACTTTGTCACACTGAAACCCATGCAGAAGTAGCTTGTTCAGACAAACCCTGTTAAACTAGCAGTATTCAAACCATATAACAGCAATACTCACATTCTGCCCCTAAGTCTTGAATCTTCTCCATCATTTAGTTGGCTTGTCTCCACAAGTCTTGTGGTAAGAGGTATTAGCTCACACATGTCCAGGATATCTTCCTCACAGGTAAGGAAAAGGGCCAATGCCCACATGGAGTACTCAGTTATAGGAGTGTGTTATCATGACATTGGCTATTGGAATAAATACACAGCTGCTCTGCATGCAATTAGCAACTGGGGAACACCAATTGGTGCACAGGCCATCACATGGTAATGAGCATTACCTACAAAAGTCAAGCTGCCAGCTATTCAAATAACCTCTGTCATAGACAGTGATACAATTAAAAACAGAAGGACTGAATACAGAAGAAGTATTTCACCAAATCCTCTTAAAAAGGAGGTATGTGAAACAAGTAAGCATGTAAGTGAATGCAGTAGGTGGTCTGTAATGATGGAAAATAGGAGTTTGAAATAATATTTCTCAACAAGACTTGCTGTACTGATGTACTGCTGAACAGCACCAATGGCCATAGCATGTGGCTCTATCTGCAGTGACATAGATCACAGCTCAGGCCCCTGACTCAACCCAGGAAAGGACAGCTGATATTTGCCAACTACTGCAGTGTCTGTCAAACACCACTGACTGTGCCACTGCTAGGCCAGCTACTGAGATGTTGTACATATCCACATGTTACCTGTGAATATAACTATGACACATTCTGTCTTGTAAATATAAAAGACCTATACAGAGCATGTGCATAGTAAAGTACTGTTGCAGAAGTGTGTGTTGAATGCATGTGATATAGTGAGTTCATACCATTCAACTATACAGTCTTATAAGCACATGTGTGTCTGATATCTGTAGTCACTTACACATAGAGTTGTGTTATGTTAGGCAAACCATTGTCAAGTCTCTTAATAATGATACCATAACATAATATTCTAGATTTAAATGTGGGACATCCTCCAGGTTAGCACTGTGATAGCAAAGTCTACTGGGCAATCAACTTACTTATCTATGTATGTAAATAAGTTGTGCATGTTCTACTTGTGTGTAATATTAGTTTCAGTGCAAACAGACATAAATGCTTACATGTACTGGTTGTTGCATTGCCACGGCAATGATATGGGTAGTAGAATAGGCATGATTATCAGGTTGTAATAGAAGTGCACAACTGTGTTATGACCCTCTGTCCATGCCTAACATACAAAAATGAGACCACAGAAAATCTTTTCAAAACATTTCCCACCTTGAATGTGGCCCACAACCTGTGCAGTTCTATTGACAAATAAACAAATCTGTTCGGGGAGAAAATATAAAAAATGTACTATAAACTGGTTGCATATATGTGCACACACATAAACCACTACTTGGTTGATGCACCTCCTGCAGTAATCGCAGCATTCTCTTTTTGGTTGCACACATGCCATCAATTAACAAGACTATGATTAACCCAAAATAATGCTCAACTGTCCTATTAGGATTTATTTGACATTTATCCAGTTGCCTGCTACAGCAAAAGACATGTTTTGCAGAGAAATTACAAAGCATTAAAGCGATCTCATTGTGGAAAGGTATCAGTTAGGACAAGAGTAGAAAAAGTGTCCCCAACATTGGATATACCATGGAATACAGTGCAGACAGTCATCAGACAGTGAAGATATGGGACAACAGTGACACTGCAAACATCTGGATGTCCATCCAAAATGGATGACATGACAAGATGACAACTGGCCATGGAGGCTGTCAGGGGACCTACAACAACACTGAATGAGCTGCAGGAATGCCTGCCAAGTACTGGGTACTACATGTGACAACAATCTTCTGTGTTCCCCATATGTCTGCCCTATGGGGTAGGGTTGCTAGATGGAAGCCTTTCCTTACAGGGCTGGACAAACATTGTCAAACAGTGCATCAAGACTCCAGAAAGCATGTTGGACAATGTGTCATGGTCTGATGACAGCAAGGTTGAACCTTTGGCCCACAATTCCAAGAAGTATGTTTGGCCCAAAACAACACTTTGCGTCACCAAATAAAAGAACACCATCCCCCTGGTGAAGCATGATGGTGGCAGTATCATGCTGTGGGGTTGCATTTCAAAAGCTGGAAATGGGCCTCTACTGAAGATAGAGGGAATTATGAATAGTTCCAAATCCCAACCATTTTTGTCCCCCAACCTTCAGTCATCTGCTAGAAAGCTGAAGATAATGAGAAATTTTATCTGTCAACATGACAATGACCCCAAGCATACATCCAAATCGACAAAGGAATTTGTTTAACCAGATGAAAATTACAGTTTGAGAATGTGCCAGCCAGTGGCCAGACATACATGTCAAGCAGAGCACCTCTTTGGCCCTCTTCAAACCTTGATGAATGGATGGGAGAAAGGAAATTCACCCCGGGGATGATGTCAGTCACCTTGTTAGACATGGGTCCAGGAAAGTAAATAATGTGGGAAGAAATAGCCATGGAATTGTTATGGCCAGGCTTATATAGGCCCTAGGGCTGATAGCCTAGTACTAACCTATGAACCTATGAACCTACATCCAATAGAAAATTTGTGGGTTGCCCTGAATAGGGCTGTGCACAAGAGATGCCCTCACAAATTAACATATTTGTAGCTCTGTTGCAAGGAAGACTGGGCAACTATTACCAAGTAAAGATGTGCCATGATGATAGACTCTGACCTAAGACAACTGAATGCTGTCATTATCTCAACAGGTACTTCCACAAAGTATCGGTTTAAGGGTGTGCACACTCATGCAACCAGCTTATTGTACTGATTTCAATTTGCATATGTTTTCCCACAACAGATTGTTATGTTTTCGATGGAATTGTACAGACTATAGGTCACATTAAAGGTGGGAATTGTTTTAAAATGAGTTATTGTGGTGTCAAGTAACAATAGTACAAAGACCAGGCATTATAACAGGAGTGTGCACATTTATATATCCACTGTAACTGTATGGACTCAGCAATAAATGACCTGTAAAACCTGCCTCCACCAAGGTAGAGTAATCCCCTTTGGAGGACAGCAGCAATGCACAAACCACATAATAGGTTGCTATATTGCTGTACAGGGCCACATAGGTGCAGACAACTACTTGGAAGCATGTCCATCTCTATCTAAAGAAGCATGTAAGGTCACAGGTGACTTCCTGTAAGGCTAACTATGAGTACAAATCACACATGTCCACACTGCCAAGGCCAGTCACAAGGGTGACTTCACATATGTTGTCAGTCTCAGAGGCAACAACACAATTCATCCTGTAGTGGTATTAAATCACACCTCATACACACATGCCATGGCTATAAGCAACCTGCATCAGACAGGTTAGTTGTGAACATCACCCCCCTCCCATCTCTCCATCCCTATAGGGAGATATGCACATCAACTGCACCCCTCCCCTCATCAATGTGAGCAGGTACATATTGCCTACTGAAAGGCAACAACAGCAAATCTCCATGGAGCCTGATAACATCCCTGTCTGTATCCTATATGAACTTAGGCATGTGGTCCCAGTTCCATCACACACTGTAGTCAAACACAGCCTCGGCAACATCCACACTCCATCCACATAGAAGATGGCCACTGTCATCCCTCTACACAGAAATTAATATGGAATAGAGGTTTATGCAACTAATTGTCCATCATTGGGGGAATATAACACATCAGGGCCAGAAGTGCAATGCAAGCTAATATTGTGCTGATAGATTACAGATGTATGGTGTAGTTGTGAATGCTGGCAACAAATATCCACTGTTGATGTGCAATTTCTGTCCATACTGCTGACAACTGTATGAGGTGCTATGATGTGTTTCACTGTTTATGTCTTTCAGGCGGGATGCAGAACCCCCAAAATCCACCCTACAGTGCAGCAGAAACATCTGAAATAATTGACACCATTGTCAACCATTATGAAGTCACTTTGGCTGTACTCAGGAAGATCTACGGGAGTGGACCGCCCTGTGGAATGACCTACTCCACAGGGTAAACAATGTTGGCCTGCACACAAGAACCTATGAACAGGTCCAGCATCGTGTTACCAACCTCATATGTAATGCCCAGTGAAGGGCTGCTGCCATAGCCAGAGAAGTGACAGCCACAGATGGGGGCCCAATCATGCAGGCCCCACTGACACCCACCGAACAGCTCCTCACCAACCTTGGTGCACCCACCCCAGACACACAACATCTTGTTAAATCCAGCATTGTGGATGTGGGTGCCCCCCACAAAATGGGCAAGAAGCATGCAGGTAAGGCCCTATTGCACATTAGTAGAGTACTTTACATACATACTTGTATTTGTAGAGTATCTACATGCATATTTAGGATAAGATAGTAGCTCTGGACGAGGTTTGGTAATGCACATAAGTGCACATCTATGGTGATGGCCAGCATATTTCATAGTATTTGGGGTTGTACTATTAATGAGCAGAAATGCTGCTTCCCCCCTGTACCAAGGCCACATGTGAGTCTGCTGATAGTACCTCTCTTCCACACCTGTTTACTTCCCTCTAGTCTACAAGTGGGACAGCAGCCTGTAGCTGGTGAGTATGTAACTGCTTTGTTGTGTTTTGCCAATACACACCTAGCCATACTGTTTGATGTCCATGTTCACTTGTGGTGGTGTTAACTGTAGTCCATCACAGTGGTCACCACAGGGGCCTATCTGAAGGGTAATGTAACATTCCTGCAGCATACCTCAGAGCCTGTCAGTGCAAGACATCTGGACAGAGACAAATACAGTGGGGGGGACAAATGGGACATGTATGACACATTAATCCTATACAGTGGATACCACAGTGTACACACTCCTGTCAAGATGCCAAGTGTTTCTGATATATACAATGAGAGAGCACAATATTACATTCCACACCTTTTTCAACCTGTAATGAGACAATAACATGAGCAATTAACTTGTAAAACCCAACAATATGTTAGGCCACCAAATATGGGGTATACAAACCTTACAATACGCTGGATGCATATTTGTGCACATCCTCCAAATAACAAATTGTTGGAGCAGCTTGTGATGTACTGACAGCATTCACTCTGCTTCGGTACACACCTTCCATCAAGTACAGGGTCTCAATGTAACAACGAATAACAGTCCACTGTCAGAGCAGTATATTCATGACATTTGCTCAGTTGCTTGCACCAGAAGCAGTCATGGTTTGCACACATCTTGCAAAGCATCATAGGGATCTCACATTTGAAAGGTATCAGTCAGGAGTAGGGTACAACAATATTAATACAGCAGTGTATATACCATGGAACATAGTGAAGACAGTCATCAAAAGGTAGATTAAATATGGGACAACAGTGCTGTTGAAAAGAACCAGATGTCCTTCCAAAACAGATGGAAAGACATGTTAAGAACTGGTCAGGGAGGCTATCATGAGACATGCAGCAACACTGACGGACTTGCAGGACTCTCTGTCAAGTACTGGTTGTGTAATACATGTGGCAATACTTACCTGGATTCTGCATAAGTCTTGCCTATGGAGTAGGGTCAGTAGATGGAAGCATTTACCCACACCAAACACCATGCAGGGCTTTGTACAAGTTGCAGAACATAACACCAGGTCTCCCAAAGGCATGTTTTGAAATGTGTAATGGTGTAATGAGACCAAGGTTCAAACTTACAACCACTATCCCTAAAGCTACATCTGGTGCACAAGCAACACCTCACTTCACCTGAAGACCACCACCCACATGTTGAAGCTCACTGATGGCAGTGCCCTGCTTTGGGGTTACTGTTCATTAGCTAGAACTAGGCCTGTAGGCAGGGTGGAGGGATTTATGAACAGTTCAAGTAACAGTCACGTGTGGGCCAAAGCCATCAAGCATCTGCAAGATAGCTGAGGATGGAGAGGGGTTCAGCTTTCAACACAACAGTGAACTGAAGCATACATCCAAAGCTACCTAAGAATGGCTTCACCTGAATACAGTCAAGGGTATGCATTGAGCCACAAAAAGCCCAGACTTAACACCAATAGGAAACTCCCAGTGTGAACTCCAACATCTGTGCACATGAGCTGCCCTTGCCAGCTGACAGAGTTGGGAAGCTGTGCACAGAGGACTGTCAAAATAATGCCAAGTCAAGATGTGCCATGCTGATACTCCCCTTCCCAGGAAGAGTGACTGCTGTAGTTCACTTAACAGGTGTTTCAAAAAAGCATCAGTTTAATGATGTCCACACCTATGAAACCACTGTATCGTACACATCTCAGTCTGTATATTTCACAACTAACACAGTTGTTTGTTCCTTGATTGGATTGCACAGGTCATATGTCACATTTAAGGTGGGTAATGTTTTTGAATGCAATACTGTGGTCCCATTTTAAACCCACATCATACTCTGTCCATATGAAAATACCTGAGCAACATCCCTGTCATCCATACCATCGATGCAGGGACATGGTAATTGGGTCTGATGCACAGGGTGAATTTAGAACAGTTTATCAATGTAATGCTGTGTAAAGTGTTGTCAGCCAGCATGTTTAATGGTTACCCGTCAGAGTGTGTAGCTGTCCAGCCATGATGCATTATTGTTGTTATTAACTCTGACAGAATGTGGTCTCCATAATGTATTCTGTTTGTCTTCTAGGTTTCTGTGTGTCAGCAGGATGTGCACCTGCAGATATTATCTACAAGGAGTATGGCAGTGTGGTAACACATTCAGTGTGTCATATCCAGAGTACAGCTGAACACAATTAACAGATGTGTATAAAAGTTTTTGCATGTGCCATGTAGCTTATAAGGCTGAGGGGTGTATACAGGTAAGTATATGGTGGCTGACATCAGCAGATCTTGTACAGTGGACAATGGTAAGTGTAGTGGGTGGAACACACCTCAGATATGTAAATCCCACAAACCCAGAGGGTATTGTATTGACCCAACATAGACACACACACACACACACACACACACACACACACACACACACACACACACACACACACACACACACACACACACACACACACACACAAAACACTTGACAGTATTAAGATTAGAACCCCTGCCTGCCTAGTTATTTGCACTATAGTGTTATACTGTTACCGCACAGACTACAGAGCTTACTGAACTAAAAAATGGACAAAGGTGCTGTTAACTGCATAGCTGAGGTAAAGTATTATAGCTGGCAGAAAGTCTGCCTTCAGTTTTTCCCTTACATCTTGCTAGTTCTTTCTGTCTTTCACTTCAAATAGCATAATAGCTTTGCACTTCAAAAGGTTATTGTATCAATAAGTGTAGCACACCTGGAAGCCATCAACAGTACTTGTTCCTCACAGAATTAGCCCCAATACTTAATAGTTATGACCATCCCTCCTGGCATGATTGAAGTGCATTTTTCTGTGCTTTCTACCATTAACTTGGTGCACCTGTTCATTCTGAGGCACTGTTGCAACTACCTCATGTACACAGACAACCCTCTCCTCTAAATTCCAAACACTCAGACCTGTGAGAGTTACCCTATATCACCAAATGTGGAAATATACACTCTCCGGTGGAGACTGCACTAGCTGGCCAAGAGGATATGGTCAACACCTGCACCACACCATGTGGAACACATAGTTCAGCATAACACCCACTATGACAGCTCTGACACACACTGAAAAACTATATGGCATTAAGGCATGGCATAGAGCCTACCTTCATCTTGCCAAGACTTTTGATACCATTCCTCAGTCAGGAATTATTGCTAAGCCCACCAAACTAGGCATCAACCCCTATATCAGTGGGTGGATTGATTGCAAATTTTTCCCAGAACACACATTGTGACAGTGGCAAAATCCAGGTAAATCTGGCAAACAGTCACAAGTGGAGTCCCAAAGGGATCAGTATTGGGTAGTGTCCTGTCCAGCATCTACTTCTCAGGAGTCCAGCCCAACACAGAGGAACTCTGGCTGACCAAGTTCACAGAGGACTGCAAGCTAGGAGCTATTACAAACTCGCATGTGATGCAGACATCCTACAGGAAGGCCTCACTGAGACCAATGTGTGGTGTGAAAACCATAGCCAGAAGCTTAACACCACAAAATGCATCATCATCCCCTTTGGTAAAACACTCAGTTCCCAGTAAGTGCCGCATCAATGGGAGCTCAATGAACACTGTAGGCATTATAAGAGATCTGGGGACACAGGTTGACAGCAACTTCTCCTTCAAACACCACATTGCCACTGTGGTCAGGAAGTCCTCCTATGTGGCACATTGCATTACCAAGGGTTTTTCATCCAGGAAGGCAGAGGTAATAATCTCTGTCTACTGTTCCCTCATTAGACTACTCATCAGGTATTCTGGCCCATTTGCTATGTACCTAAGTAGACACCTGCAACAGATGGAGACGCCACAGAAGCATCTTGCAAAGAGGTTAATAGGCATTAAACACACATCCTACACAGACAAACTCAGATGAATCCAGCTATTCTGTGTCATATCACTTAGAGGCTATCTGTGCTTGACTTACAAAGTCATGTTTGACCCAGCTGTTTTAGACATGCTACATATAGACATCCCAATCCCTCCACACCAGAAACTGCAGAGACTTCTACATCATTACCACAATTGCCACAACATGCTGGTGGGACAGGTCCCTCACCAAGAGACTGCATATACCCTAGAATACACTTCCCACACTTGTTATGCAGAGCACCTAGCTGACCCTGTTTCAGAGAAATATTGATGACCAGATGGGCAATAGACAGTTCACCCCCAGGATAACTGCATTGGCTCAACTTGAAACAGGCACTTGGAAGTAACATTGGGTGCCACAATGGCAGGGCCCTTCTATGGGCTAGGCATGTAGAGGCTCCTGGGCCATTTGCCTACTAAACACTTATGAACCTATAAGGGGAATTACATTAGCAGGACTGATAAAGTAGGGCAGTGAGTGTTAAACTTATCAAAATACTTTGCCCTACAAACAGACACACTTCGACACACACACACACTTGACATAGATGAGAGTAGAACCCTTACCTAACTAGTTATTTGTACCATAGTGTTACATGGTTATTGCATGTGTCACATAGCTTTTGGGGCTGAAGGCTGATAAAAGGGACTTCTAAGGTGAGTGATATCTGCAGGACTGCTAAAGTGGGAAAGGGGAGGTGTACTGGATTTGAATGGAACCAAAAGCTTTAACTTGTAAACACACACACAGTTTGACATTTACCAGGACTGAGATTAGAACTCCTACCTAACTAGTTGTTTGTACTAACTAGTTATTTGTACTATAGTGTTATGCAGTTATCGCACACACCAAAAAGCTTATAGGGCTGAGACCTGACAAAAGGGACTTCTAAGTTGAGTGATATCTGCAGGACTGCTATAATGGGAAAGGGAAAGTGTACTGGGCTTGAATGGACCCAAAAGCTTTAACTTGTAAACACACACACACACACACACACACACACACACACACACACACACACACACACACACACACACACACACACACACACAATTTGACATTTGCTAGGACTGAGATTAGAACTTTTACCTAACTAGTTATTTGTACTATAGTGTTACACAGTTATTGCACTCACCACAGAGCTTATCGGGCTGAGACCTAATGAAAGGGACTTCAAAGGTGACTGATATCTGCAGGGCTGCTAAAGCAGAGAAAGGGAAAGTGTACTGGGTTTGAATGGATCCAAAAGCTTTAACTTGTAAATACACACACACTTTGACATTTGCCATGATGGAGATTAGGACTCCTACCTAATTAGTTATTTGTACTATAGCATTACACAGTTATCACAAACACCACAGAGCTTATAGGGTTGAGCCCTGACATAAGGTACTTCTATGATGGCAGACATCTTCAGGACTGCTAATGTAGGGCAATGGAAAGTGCACTGGGTGGGGAAGGTCTAGTCATTCCTAGATCATACTGACATTTCTCTAAGTGTATGTGTATGCCAAGTGTGACATTCTATAGTACATGTGGGACTCCATTCCAGGAACTGTTGTACTCCAGTCCACTTTGTTTTGTGCTACAGCCATACCTCTCAACCTATTGGTGCAGGATATCTGGAGACAGCCTATCAAAATGGGGGAACAATGGGCCATATGGTGATTGTGACTATTTTTCTCAGTAATGTATGGGTTGCTAGGGTTACAGGGCTTGTTTTAGTAGACATCTGTTTGACACTGTCATGTATTGTTTCAGTACTTTGTGACATACCTCCTCAGATCAGCACAGTGATTTATCAGAGGAATACAGGGTGGAAAATGCACACACCAAAATTATAGGTTAAATGCTACACATTCTTGCACAATCCAGCCTGTTGAGAGGTGCGTCTACAAGCAATTGACTGCTGGAGCTGTAAATACAGCCCAGCACCTTGGTGATATATTACAATGGTGGAATCTCTGTGCATTTCTGTTCTGGCCTGGTCTGATTTCTAGTCCACAGTTGGGTAATATAAGTCAGACAGGATCTGGGTGACAGGCAGACTCCAGATAGAGTTGTAGGGGATGAGATATGGGTGGGGCGTGTCATAGTTCAGATATGTTTGCCTATAGCTACCAGTGGTTTGCATAGGGGTCTGCTCAAAGGTGGACTGCACTTGGAGGATCATGTGTGTGTCAGACTGTTTTACCAGCCTGGAGGTGTGTGTTTTTCTGACATATATGTATGGCCCACCTCATTTTGCTTGGCTCGTCACATTTTGGGGTAAGGATGTTGCATAGGATGAGTGATCAGGGAAGGGTGCATTACTTCCCATGGCTGTGGACCAGGGTTCTGTGGGTGCAGATATGTCACCATCTGCCAGGGTCAGGACTGCCTGTAATGAGTGCATTTCCATGTTTAGACCCCTAGCCCTGCCTATCGACTGTACAGAGTATCACAGAATGCCCACATTCATGACTCATATATCTTGTTGGTTACGTAAACAAGTGTGGTTTTCAAGGAAAAGTGTTTTGAAAGTCACTTGGGGTTGAATTCAGATATTATTGAATTTGACATTGCAGTTTCTGACTTCATACCCATCAGACATTCCATGCTACTACAATTATTCCTTCAACTTTATTACATTATTGGAGCAGTATTTCAAAGGTGTCCTTCTGTTTGGACCTTTTTCACCCCATTATTCATGACTTTGGCCAAATTTCTGACACTGGCCAGTTTTCTCCTAGCAGTTAGCAGCATGGCCTTTCATTGTCTTTTTTATACTGTGTTAAGTTGGTGGTATGGACCCCATGACACTCCCTAACAGGGCACTGTGGATGAGGCATGGCCATTTGCCACAGGCCTGTAGGCCAGGTGTGACATATGCAGGCTAACTGTAGCAAGGCAGTGCATTCTGATATGCCCCCAGGCTGCCAGCAGTGGACAACCCTTGGATGGCACCAGTAAGTGACTGTGGGTGCTACTGATAATTGCTTTCTGTGTGTGTTGAGCCATACTCTAGTTGATGGCTGAATGCTGATTAAGGCTAGGGACATATTACTGCATTTCTATGGGACTATGGGGGGTGGCACATTTGTACAGAATACACATTTGAAGAGACCGTGCTGATATATGCTTAACATTTTGGTCCCATTTAGCATCGTGGCGTGCCCTATCTTTCAGACTACAGGCATAACAGTATCAACCACAGGTCAGATTGTTCTGGCATAGACAGTTGTAGTTTCAGATATCTTACCTTTTAAAGCCATACTGCCACTGCCAGACCTGCTGTGATCACTGTGTAAAAGTCTGTGGGTGAGGATTTCATGGATGTCGCCATGTGAGAGCTTTTGCCAGGCATTTCTGTATGGCTTTCTACAGCTGATCTGCTGGGTGAGGCTGGTGGTGGGTATGGGACCCCCACTTTGACATCCAGGCATGTGACCTATGACCCCTAGTTATTTAGCTCATCACATATACTGCAGTGGTATTTGTCAACTAAGATGGTACTGCATGGTGTGGGTATGCCAGTACTGGGGATACACTTCCTGCTGTCCCATAGAGCTGTCAGCTGTCTGCTGCTATCCCAGTTAGCTACCCAATTCCCTTGCATGCTTGATCAATACCATAGATATGCTATCAGAAAATTCCACTCCATTCATTTATTTTGTTAAGAACACTGGTTTACCCTGTGCCTGAGACTGTTGTGAGGATGGTGCTTGAGGGCTGACTATGTCAGATGCACACAGTACACTGCCTATACATGGTAAGGTATAGGTGGTGTGATGTTTGGCATCCATTTTACTGTGTGTGTGAGTCAGAGATCAGTCCCTGGAGCCCTACAGTGTCAGTGTATGTGCTATGCATTGCCTCTTTGCCAAGGCCAGGGCATACTTGGCACACCTCCATCTGCCTACAGGGGCAGGCTCAGGATGTTCCTCTTCTGAGTCTCTCTGTGCCTCTGGAGACCTTGGCAATGGTGGGGACCTGTGTGGCCCTTCCCCATTTGTTCCTGCTGCAGCTGTTTCCACAGGATCATATTGTGTAGCACGGCACATACTATAAGCATGTGTGCACATGTGGCTGGAGAGTACTGCAAGACTCTACTGTATATGTCAAGGCAGTGGAACCATGACTTGAGCATCCCAAACACATGCTCTATAACAGGGGCGGCTCGTGGCATAGGGCTGCCGGACTGCAGCCCCCTCAAAAAGAAAAAAAGAAAGAAAAAGAAATGAAAAATAAAAAAAAATATTTTTTTAAAATTGGACTTGGCATGCGCATAGACCGAGTCCCGGCTTATCGGTCTATGCGCATGCTCAGGGCAGCCCGGCCGTCCCCATAGGGGGACACAAGGAGCGTCTGTGCACTTTTACAGTGCACAGACCCGCCAGGATTATGGGACGCGTCCGGACTGCAAGAGGAGCAGCAGGGACTCAGGACAGTGCCTCAGGGATCTCGTCGGTCGGAAGGAGCATGTGGATCTCGCGCGTCTTCAGTATTGCGCGGGAAGGATGTATGTACGGACGTTAACTCTGGATGTATTCATTCAGGATTCAGGTAAGGTGCCCTTCAATTTACAATGTTTATTTTTCTTTGTGTATGGTGCTTGTGCTTTACTGGAGTTTGTGTATGGTGCTTGTGCTTTACTGGAGTTTGTGTATGGTGCTTGTGCTTTACTGGAGTTTGTGTATGGTGCTTGTGCTTTACTGGAGTTTGTGTATGGTGCTTGTGCTTTACTGGAGTTTGTGTATGGTGCTTGTGCTTTACTGGAGTTTGTGTATGGTGCTTGTGCTTTACTGGAGTGTGTGTATGGTGCTTGTGCTTTACTGGAGTGTGTGTATGGTGCTTGTGCTTTACTGGAGTGTGTGTATGGTGCTTGTGCTTTACTGGAGTGTGTGTATGGTGCTTGTGCTTTACTGGAGTGTGTGTATGGTGTGTGTATGGTGCTTGTGCTTTACTGGAGTGTGTGTATGGTGCTTGTGCTGGTGCTTGTGCTTTACTGGAGTGTGTGTATGGTGCTTGTGCTTTACTGGAGTGTGTGTATGGTGCTTGTGCTTTACTGGAGTGTGTGTATGGTGCTTGTGCTTTACTGGAGTGTGTGTATGGTGCTTGTGCTTTACTGGAGAGTGTGTGTGTGTGTGTGTGTGTGTGTGTGTGTGTGTGTGTGTGTGTGTGTGTGTGTGTGTGTGTGAGTGAAAATGCCCCAGGTGCTTATGGTGGTGTGGTAGGGAATGCCTCAGGCTTGAACCCTGTACCCTGTATGCAGGTGTTAAAGACTTGAGTTCCCTACCCACCACCATTTGTAAAAAAATTTCAGATTTTTACCTCATATTTGATCTGATCTGTTCCTCATAATATCTGTGGTTTGTAAATGTTGTAATGCTTGATATTTGATGGTGTAGTAGTAGCATTGTTGCCTCACAGCTGCAGGTTCTTGGGTTTGATTCTTGGCTGGGGTTCCTTCTTTGTGGGGTCTGTATCTTCTCCCTGTGTTTGTGTGGGTTTGCTTTTGTGCCCTCCCATGTTACAAAGACATGTCTGCATTATTTCTTCCTGGGCCTCCGCTGAAAATTTGTTTATTTGTTCCAAGTCAGACTGTCCTGATTAAAAAATGTTAACTAGAATTGGTAGACATTTGAATTTCAGACTTAAGGGTTTCTGAATGTTTAATTCCTGCGTATTTGATGGTGCAGTGGTAGTATTGTTGCCTCACAGCTATAGGTTTTCTGGTTTGATTCTTGGTTGGGGTGGCTTCTGTGTGGAGTCTGCATCTCCTGCCTGTGTTTGTGTGGATTTGCTCTGGTGCCCTGCCATTTTACAAAGATGTGTCTGCAGTTTTAATCCCTCGTCTCTGCTGAAAATTGTTTTGTTCTGTCCGCAGTAAATTTGACAGGCATTTGAATTTCAGACTTCAGGTTTCTGAATGTTTAATTCCTTGCAGATTTGATGGTGCAGTGGTAGTATTGTTGCCTCACAGCTATAGGTTTTCTGGTTTGATTCTTGGTTGGGGTGGCTTCTGTGTGGAGTCTGCATCTCCTGCCTGTGTTTGTGTGGATTTGCTCTGGTGCCCTGCCATTTTACAAAGATGTGTCTGCAGTTTTAAACCCTGCGTCTCTGCTACAAATTGTTTTGTTCTGTCCAGTAAATTTGACAGGCATTTGAATTTCAGACTTCAGGTTTCTGAATGTTTAATTCCTTGCAGATTTGATGGTGCAGTGGTAGTATTGTTGCCTCACAGCTATAGGTTTTTTGGTTTGATTCTTGGTTGGGGTGGCTTCTGTGTGGAGTCTGCATCTCCTGCCTGTGTTTGTGTGGATTTGCTCTGGTGCCCTGCCATTTTACAAAGATGTGTCTGCAGTTTTAATCCCTCGTCTCTGCTGAAAATTGTTTTTGTTCTGTCCATGATAAATTTGACAGGCATTTGAATTTCAGACTTCAGGTTTCTGAATGTTTAATTCCTTGCAGATTTGATGGTGCAGTGGTAGTATTGTTGCCTCACAGCTATAGGTTTTCTGGTTTGATTCTTGGTTGGGGTGGCTTCTGTGTGAGTCTGCATCTCCTGCCTGTGTTTGTGTGGATTTGCTCTGGTGCCCTGCCATTTTACAAAGATGTGTCTGCAGTTTTAATCCCTCGTCTCTGCTGAAAATTGTTTTTGTTCTGTCCGCAGTAAATTTGACAGGCATTTGAATTTCAGACTTCAGGTTTCTGAATGTTTAATTCCTTGCAGATTTGATGGTGCAGTGGTAGTATTGTTGCCTCACAGCTATAGGTTTTCTGGTTTGATTCTTGGTTGGGGTGGCTTCTGTGTGGAGTCTGCATCTCCTGCCTGTGTTTGTGTGGATTTGCTCTGGTGCCCTGCCATTTTACAAAGATGTGTCTGCAGTTTTAATCCCTCGTCTCTGCTGAAAATTGTTTTTGTTCTGTCCGCAGTAAATTTGACAGGCATTTGAATTTCAGACTTCAGGTTTCTGAATGTTTAATTCCTTGCAGATTTGATGGTGCAGTGGTAGTATTGTTGCCTCACAGCTATAGGTTTTCTGGTTTGATTCTTGGTTGGGGTGGCTTCTGTGTGGAGTCTGCATCTCCTGCCTGTGTTTGTGTGGATTTGCTCTGGTGCCCTGCCATTTTACAAAGATGTGTCTGCAGTTTTAATCCCTGTCTCTGCTGAAAATTGTTTTTGTTCTGTCCGCAGTAAATTTGACAGGCATTTGAATTTCAGACTTCAGGTTTCTGAATGTTTAATTCCTTGCAGATTTGATGGTGCAGTGGTAGTATTGTTGCCTCACAGCTATAGGTTTTCTGGTTTGATTCTTGGTTGGGGTGGCTTCTGTGTGGAGTCTGCATCTCCTGCCTGTGTTTGTGTGGATTTGCTCTGGTGCCCTGCCATTTTACAAAGATGTGTCTGCAGTTTTAATCCCTCGTCTCTGCTGAAAATTGTTTTGTTGTGTCCGCAGTAAATTTGACAGGCATTTGAATTTCAGACTTCAGGTTTCTGAATGTTTAATTCCTTGCAGATTTGATGGTGCAGTGGTAGTATTGTTGCCTCACAGCTATAGGTTTTCTGGTTTGATTCTTGGTTGGGGTGGCTTCTGTGTGGAGTCTGCATCTCCTCCATGTGTTTGTGTGGATTTGCTCTGGTGCCCTGCCATTTTACAAAGACGTGTCTGCAGTTTTAATCCCTGCTGAAAATTGGTTTTGTTCTGTCCGCAGTAAAATTGACAGGCATTTGAATTTCAGACTTCAGGTTTCTGAATGTTTAATTCCTTGCATAATTGATGGTGCGGTGGTAGTATTGTTGCCTCACAGCTATAGGTTTTCTGGTTTGATTCTTGGTTGGGGTGGCTTCTGTTTGGAGTCTGCATCTCCTGCCTGTGTTTGTGTGGATTTGCTCTGGTGCCCTGCCATTTTACAAAGATGTGTCTGCAGTTTTAATCCCTCGTCTCTGCTGAAAATTGTTTTTGTTCTGTCCGCAGTAAAATTGACAGGCATTTGAATTTCAGACTTCAGGTTTCTGAATGTTTAATTCCTTGTATAATTGATGGTGCAGTGATAGTATTGTTACCTCACAACTATAGGTTTTCTGGTTTGATTCTTGGTTGGGGTGGCTTCTGTCTGCATCTCCTCCCTGTATTTGTGTGGATTTGCTCTGGTGCCCTGCCATTTTGCAAAGACGTGTCTGCAGTATTAATCCCTGCATCTCTGCTGAAAATTGTTTTGTTCTGTCCGCAGTAAAATTGACAGGCATTTGAATTTCAGACTTCAGGTTTCTGAATGTTTGATTCCTTGCAGATTTGATGGTGCAGTGGTAGTATTGTTGCCTCACAGCTATAGGTTTTCTGGTTTGATTCTTGGTTGGGGTGGCTTCTGTGTGGAGTCTGCATCTCCTCCATGTGTTTGTGTGGATTTGCTCTGGTGCCCTGCCATTTTACAAAGACGTGTCTGCAGTTTTAATCCCTGCTGAAAATTGGTTTTGTTCTGTCCGCAGTAAAATTGACAGGCATTTGAATTTCAGACTTCAGGTTTCTGAATGTTTAATTCCTTGCATAATTGATGGTGCGGTGGTAGTATTGTTGCCTCACAGCTATAGGTTTTCTGGTTTGATTCTTGGTTGGGGTGGCTTCTGTTTGGAGTCTGCATCTCCTGCCTGTGTTTGTGTGGATTTGCTCTGATGCCCTGCCATTTTACAAAGACGTGTCTGCAGTATTAATCCTCGTCTCTGCTGAAAATTGTTTTTGTTCTGTCCGCAGTAGAATTGACCGGCATTTGAATTTCAAACTTCATGTTCTTCAGAATACATAGTAGCACAACCTTTTTTTCTAGCAATTTTCTAAGTTTATAAGATGAATATTTTAAATTTGTCCCTATTTTTGGGACTGTATTCCCCCATTATTGGCTTCGTCCAGGTTTTTGTGCTAAGGTTGACAGCTATGGCAAGAACTGAATTCACTGAATATGGACTGTAGAATTGTGCATATTTACTGATAAAGGTGCACTGTAGAATTGTGCATATTTACTGATAATGGTGGACTGTAGAATTGTGCATATTTACTAATAATGGTGGACTGTGGAATTGTGCATATTTACTAATAATGGTGGACTGTAGAATTGTGTATATTTACTAATAATGGTGGACTGTGGAAGTCTGAGTAGACTTTTTATGATAAATGTTCTCAACTGGGCAGTTTTGCCATTATGGGTGCATATGTTTTGTTTCATTGCTTACTGGAAAAATGTTCAAAACAAATTTAAAACACCCTCTAACAAGTGTACTGTATTGTACAACGAATATAATTTTAGTACAATGAGGAAGGTGTATCAAAGAGCACATGTATGTTTCATATGCAAGGGGCGAATGATTGAAAACAGCCCAAAATTAATCTTTATCTGCCACTGGCAAAATGTATTTTCTTTGAATGTGGGTTTCAATGAATGTGAGTTTCAAGGGCAGAGAAGTTTTAATGCTAAGTTTTCATTGTGAGACTGCATTGCTTTGTTTAACAGATTACTTAATGTTTGTGCTGTAAAATACAAAATAAAACTTTCAAATGAAGTCCAATCATTGAAGTAAAGCAGTATGCACATTAGTGTTTATGGTAAATGGAGTGAAATAGCCAAGTAATGGTTAATTGGAATGGCTGCAGAGGCTCCACTTCAACCATTATTTTGTCAGGGGGGGGAAGGGCAGCAAACTCAGACAGGCCCAGCTGAACTATACCTCCCAACTGTCCAGATTTTCAAAGAATGAATAGATTTTTGCTTCTTATTTTTGGTTTGTTGTTCATAAAATTTGTAGTTTTAATTCCTAAATGATTTGCCAGAAGTCACTAAATAATAAGTTTCAGACTTCATAACCTTCATAAAAATGCATGTTAAAGTAAGAGCCGTTCTATCAACTGTCTCAATTTATACAAGAGCAATTTTTAGTACTGTTTATATGTGCCCCCAATATATTTGGCCTTGTTCAGATTTACTGCATTAACAGGTTGAGAGGTACATGCAAATAAATTGCTTTATAGAATTAGGCATAGCCAACCTCTCAACTGTCCCCAATTTTTGGCTCAAAATGTTGCTCTTCCCCTAATAATCCCTCCAAAATAGCAATTTTGGAAGAAAACATGGAGGGTTTACAATTAAGAAATAACTGTAATAATCAAAGTTATAGATTACTTGAAATGCATGTAGATTCTTTTATTTTGTCAGCTGCTCAAGGTAGCAGTACTAATATTAAAGTGTCCCTTCTTTGACAGGTAGAAGCTGTATTGTGTGTCTATTTTATATTTTTGCATCACATTTTTGGTCCATTTTTCATAAAATTGTGTTTTTGGCAAATTAGTGACAAATCACTAAAGACTGAAGTTAGAAAATGACAGACATTTGAGTTTCAGATTTTATACCCTTCAGAAAATTCATACTAATGCAAGACCTATTCTATTATCTTTCTAAGTTTATTAGAGCAATATTTAAAAATTGTCCTTCTTGTTGTGCCTTTGTCCCACTTCTGTGTATGGCTTTGTCCAGATTTCTTGCTCTTGAAGTTGAGAGGTATGACAAATGTGTCAGGGCCATCACAGTCAGCCAGAGAGATTTCAAATTGTGACATGCTTGTTGCACCCCACTCCCCATGTAGTGACTCTGGATGTGTCCAAGCAAGGCAAGGAGTAGTTGTATCTACCTTGGATGGGGAGGACACACTGCATAAGTACTACAGTGGCTTTTCATCTGTCCTTGATTTTGCAGAATGGTCTGGTTTCTGTCATATTTTTGTACTGTTGATTTATGCTTATTACTCAAAGTGCCTGTTGCTCTGTGTTTAAGTAGCAATGCTTTAATGACCATAAGGTAAGCTTGTCTGACATCGTAAGATGCAAGTAAGCTTTAATAAGCATACTGTTAAAGAATTGCCAACATTGAAAGCCTTTCTGTTGTTGCCATGCAGAGAATACTTGACTAGATAATGTATAAGCCTTGGGTATTAAAGGACAGGATTCCATTATTTTAAAAGCTCATTACACTTGTTGGAGACTTCCAGTCATCTCTACAGGCTTTACCCGTAAACTAAACAGAATGCCAATCATGTGTGGTCCATAACCTGTACAGTAATCCTTTAAGCAATGTATCTTGAGCTTGTTTCTTGTTTGCTTTTCATTTTTACTTTTATCATGTTTTCCCCATGAAGCGTTGTCAGGCAGCAGGTCTTTTTGGATAAGAAACATTTTTACAAGTGGGGCATCACATAGATTTCTACTTTCAGCATGTTGCTTGGTACTTTAATAAAGCTGAATATATTATAATTAGAACTGCAGTGCAAGGAGAAGTAGTTTGAGTTGAGTGCTTCTGGTTTTCTTATACTTGATTTTGACTGGCATTCCAGTAATGTATTTAAAAGTAATTTATTTTTCATGCCTCACAACCTTTTGTTTCCATCTAGATATTAAGTAAGCTGTCATGCAGCCAATGCATTGAAATATTTTTATTCTTCTACACTTATTTTTGTCTTGATTGGACTTTCATAATGATGGTTTGCCACCCAGGGCAGCGTATTTAATTAAAGTTAGTTTTTTTGTGGTTTTGTGCATAGCTCCTCCCCTTTATGGTTGACCACACCCCTTCCCTTTGACCCCGCCCATTCAGTGTCTCCTGCAGCCCCCCTGTGATTTGAAGTCACCAGCCGCCACTGCTCTATAATGATCCTGGTTTGTGCGTGTGCCTCATTATGGCATTCTTGTGTGAGTGTGTGTGTACTTCTGATGGGTGTCATCATCCATGGTTCTAGTGCATAGCTAGCATCCCCCACCAGCTGGTAATATGGGATGTCCCCACTGGCAAACTCACTGTACAGCTGTGATGAATGCCAGATGTGGGAGTCGTGCTAGCTTCCAGGGCTACCAGCACACATGTTCATGATAATGCACTGGGCATCAAACACAACCTGGCACTTGATGGAGAGTAACCCATTGCAGTTTTGGTAGACCCTACCCTGGTCACCAGGTGGTGCTTTGATGTGGATGTGTGTGCAGTCTATGGTACCCAGTACCTCTGGGTAATCTGCTACACAGTGGAAGAGATGCATATTGCTGATCCTCTCCTCACGGGTTCTGGTGAGGTGAATGTGCTCAGCAGCATGTGGTTACATGGCATCCAGGAACTGGTGGAGTATTCTGGACGCAGATGCCTGTGAGACCCTCATGATATCCCCAGTTGGTCTTTGGAAAGTACCTGTAGCTAGTATTCTTAAGGCTACACATACGTAGGTATCCACCAGGATGGGTTCCCCTCAGTTGGTTCTGGCTCTGAGGCGAGGCTGGCAGTTGCTGAAGTTTGGCTCTGTCCATCCTGTATTGCTCCACTATCTCCAGCTCATGTAGCCCCTGGTAGGTTGTCCTGGGTCTGAACACTCCTCTCCTCCTCCTAGATCTGAGTTGGTTGTCAGCATTTTCCTCCTCACCACCCTCAGTCTCTAGCACATACTGATAGATCAGAACAGCAGCAGTCCCTAACATGTTTTGTTAGATTTGTCAGTTTAAAATTCCTCCAAATGTGTACATCTTGGTGTAGAGTTTGTGAGAAAAGCCAGACTGAAAGGTGTTTGCATAGTTTATAGTAGTGTGCTGGGCTGCTGCCTCTGTAATTGGCTTATTCTGATACATTCCTCCTGCCAGCTATGGTAGTTCTACTTGATTGCCTTCCTTCTGCAGTTTCCCTTTCCCAGTTCCTCCCCGTTTAATCTCTGATGCGTGCTGCACATTCCCTGTCCTCAATTGTAAACAGTTTTGCTATCTCCTGTTTTTTTGTTTTTTGTATTTTTGTTTTTGTTTTAGGCCTGGTGCATACCGCACACACCTGTTTAGCTAAAGTAAACACTTTTAAGCAGAACTGGCACTCCCTAGATGCAAACACGCTGTGTATTTCATAGAATAGGAAAATACAGTCTCAGACACACCCCCTGCCTTAGCTGTACTTAGTTAAGGGCAAACACAGGCCACTGAGCTCCAATGTGTGTACAGCAAGCATAACACACCCCCTTTTCATGTTAGCGCTCCTCCTGTCTACTCCGTGGGGTTAGAGCACCTAAATGGTTAGGTGCAGTCTGACACTTAGAAGAAATTTGTGATTCAGTATAAATCCCCTCATTTGCATACACCACTGCCTTACTCCTGAGTTACTACACTTACACTGAGCCTTTCCCCTTAGCAACCACTATTCCCTGGTATTGTTTTCATTCTTTATGCCATTGACTATAATGACAAAATGCAGATTTCTCTGAAAATTGATTTTTCCCCTTTTATTTATTTTTGGCAGAATCCCATTTGTGTGTCACTGCCCTATGCTTAAACGGCCGAGATCAGACAAAAACATTTTTTTATTTTACAAAATGTAAACTATTTTTCATGCCAATGGCCATATATTTGGCCATTGGCATGCCTAATAAATGGAATACATACTTTATTTGAGGCTGTCATGCCTCCGTTTTCTTATTTGCAGAAATGTATTCAGCTAGTAACTGAATATATTTTTGCAGGTTACACTATTCCTGCACGAACACCTTCCTGCTTGGTGGATTGCTAATTCACTTTATTTGCATGGTTTTCACCAGAAAATGGGATAATTAGCATAAGGCAGTGGTGTCCATACAGGAATAGTGTAGGAGCACTCATGCACATCCTGGGAGCTCTTTGTTGAATCGCTCTGCGGACATATTGCGTGCAGCAGCTCCTGCACTATTCCTGCACATCGTGCAAGGCTTGATGAATCCCAGGGCCAGTTCACTGAATAAAAGGCATTGTTAATTTCTAAACTGACAATGGTCAGATCTTAGTGCTGAAATTTAATATGATCAATTAAAGTTAGAATTGTTTTAATATTGTCATATGTATTTCTCCCTTCTATGAAACCTGCTTGATCTTCATGTATTAAAAGAGGCAGAAAGTGTTTTATTCTATTAGCATATACTGACATAAACATTTTAAAATCTACATTTAACAAGCATATAGACCAATAAGAAGAATATAATTTTTCATCTTTACCAGATTTTAAAATTGCAGATATCAGAGAACATTTCCATGAAAGGGGTATATTTGTGTTTTCTTTAACTACAGTATAGGCTTTTAATAACAAAGCTAAGGCTTTCCCTGTAAATAATTCATACATTTCTGGTAATAAGTTATAAATCCCTGGAGCTTTAAATGATTTCGGTTTATTAATTTGTGACTTCATTTTAGTCATTGTGATTGGTTTATGTAGAAGCTCTATTTGCTCTTGAATTAGTTTCTTACCAATATATTTACTAAGGAATATTTTTCTTTTTTAGTTGTTGATATTTCTGAATTTAATAAGTTTAGTGTATTGAAATATACTTTAAATGCCTCCAAAATAAAGCTGTAGCATTTTTCTTTGTGCCTGGAATGTAAAGTTCTTTTATTTCATTAGATTTAATAATTTTCTTTGTTCTATTTGCTAGGTTTCTTTGATTGGAAGGGTTCATAAAATAAAAATTTAACTTCATTTTTTCAAGATTAGTCTTGTGATGAACTGTTTCAAAGAGTTGAAATTTCTTGACATCTGTTCTATGCTAAGAACAAATCATTGCTATGTCATACCTGGGAACTTTTAAAATGAACCAACCCTCAGATGTTCCTTTACTTATTTCCATACCTGCTAACCAGAGATCTGTAGGTTCATGGATTAATACTAGGCTAACTGCCCTTTGGGGTCATTTGAAGTCTAGCCAGTTACCCCATGTGAGAATCAAACCCTGCACTTTGTATCTGTAAGGTAAGCACCTTAACCATTATGTCATCCACCTTTAACTGTTGCTACAGATACTTGCATTAGAAGCTTGTATTTATTTTACTTATTTTCCTGCTTGCTAACCAAGACTTTCCCAAAGCGCTGGTCTACGATTTGAAAAAACAAAGGCATGTCATTGTAACTGCTGCCATAGTCACTTGTGTTAGATGCCATTTATTTATTTGCTGCTCAGTAGCTCCAGTTAAGAACCTCAGTTAGCAACAGAAAATTAAATGCTAGTCTTTGAAGCAACTAGTGCTACTCAGTAGATACTGAGTTCTGCTTTCATCTCCCCTATCTAATCTCCACATTGCAGCTCCTAAGGCAGTTGCATTCCTGATACCTTATTTCACGGCCGATTGCGCATTCTGATTTTTTCACCTCTTCGCCTGGTGAGAGTTAATGCAGAGGTTAAGGTTACAATCCACAGTTTCTGTGCTACAGGTTTAATTTCCTCATCCATCAGTCACCCCTGAAAAGGGACTGTCTGTTTAGTGGCCTACCTCATTAATAAGTAGGTGTATTATTACCTGTCCATTAAAACCCCTGTCTGGAACGTGACGCTTCCAGTGGGGATCCCTGATTTTGTAAGCTCATTATCTAATACAATTCAATGTATGATTGGATCTTTTTAAACTTACATATTTGAATTAAAATCATCCCCAAATACCCAATAAACAAAAAATCAAATCTCCTGTTAGTCACTTGTAGTATAGTGAGCAGAGACCCAAATGATACTGCCTTTCTTCATACAAAGCACTTCTTATAGCCAAAAAATGTTCTAATAAGATATGAAAAGAAGTAACATTATCATTAGGTTCCTGTTGGAGACATGTTTTAATAAGGCATCAACTTGTATTCTTTCTTTCTAGAACATTTAAATAATATACTCCTTAAAAGTCATTGTAGTATCACAATAACTCCTAAATCATTATAACGTGTGCTTGTGTGAACTAGGCAGAACATATGTGCATCAAACTAAATCAGCCTACAACTCCCCTATGATAATACAGTATTCTTGACAAATGCCTCTTTCCTGCAAAATCACATGCATATATTGCAACATCTTTGATAATTTTGCAACTTGCTCCAAGTTAAAAGCTTCCCATAACATTTAATTACTACTAGCATTTCAACATATTTTGGTCCATATTTCTGATATCTATATTATAATTTGGTTACATTGCTTTGCTGCCTTGTGATGTATCCTCTTGTGTTCATATCTGGTCTCAGTAGAACAATATAGCACTTTGGTGAAAAAATACAGAATAACAATCCAGTGCCAGATGAGAGGATTGCAAAAATCTCAACAGCAACCATGTATTTTCCCTTTGTGCTGATATAAGCTGGAATGAATGTCAGCCAAACACTTACAAAAACAATCATGCTAAATGTGATAAATTTAGCCTCATTGAAGCTATCAGGCAGGTTTCTGGCAAGAAAAGCTATTATAAGGGTTACAGTTGCTAATATACCTAAATATCCCAGCATGCAATAGAACATGAATGCTGAACCCTCATTACACTGAATCACTCTTTTCTCTGGAAGCTTTTTGTCAGTCTCGGAGAAGGGTGGAGAAACAGATATCCACACAATGCATATAATAAACTGGAATACAAAGCAACAAAGTATTATAAAAAATGATATCTTTGACCCAAGCAAGTTCTTCATTCGGCTTCCTGGTTTTGTTGCATTAAATGCAATCACTACAGTAATGGTCTTGGCCAGTACTGCAGAGACACAAATAGAAAATAATATGCCAAAAGCAGGTTGTCTGAAAACACACGTTTCATTAATTGGAAGACCGATAAATATTAATGCACTCAAGAAACATAGCACAAGGGTTACAAGCAGAAAGTAGCTGACATCCCGGTTATTTGCTTTGACAACTGGTGTATCATGATGTTTGATGAAGATACATAGAATCCCCACAGGCATCAATGAGAAGACAACAGCAATCACAGCTAGTGAGGTACCCAGGGGATCTTCATATGAGAGGAACTCAATGTATTTTGCAATACAGAAATCTTTCTCTGCATTTGACCAGTAATCCTCTGGACATTTTATGCAATTACCTGCAGTAACAGAAAAAAAAAAAGAAAGAAATTAGAAATAGAAAGCATATATTCTTAAAGTCAGCTAGAAAGCAGTGAAACATTGTATATGTGACCTTTTTATAAATAAATATTCTCCATAAACTATATTTGTATTTATTAAATTGCAAAAGGAGATAATTTAATATGATGTTAACATAGAGGATTAGGATAGTTTCTATCATCATAATCAGCTTATTATGTGTTTGAGAAATGGATGATAAAAGGTGAATCTTGAAATTCATGCTGAGAGCACATAATAAGGGTTATTACTGGAGAACCAGTCATAATATTTTGTAGCTCATGGAGCTGTATCTGCTCCATGTACTACCAGTTACAGGAGGAAAAAAGCTAAGACTGTTTTAATACCTTTGAAAGATTGTAAATATTTTTGTGATGACTGTCAAAAAGGGCAACATTTAAATAATGCTCTAATTCACTGAAAAATTAATAGAACAACAGGTTTTCCATGTACATGCATTCCTTAAGCCATAAGAAGTATGAAACTTTAATTCTGGTATTTTAGATTGGCAGTAATCTTTAGTGATTTACCAAAAAAAAAAAACAGTGGGAGAGATGAGAGGCATGGACAGCAGGCAGAAACATAGCTGTTTTACGTTTTGCCCCTGTTCACTATAGGTAGGCACTGTCTGTTATCAATGCAAGTGAGAAACCCAGTTGAAACAGAGCTTAGAGGGGTTGTAACCATGGCTGCACACTTCCCCCCAAAGGGTCTGTTAAAACTGAGTGTAATATTACAGAGACACTTAGTAAAAGTTTATTTTTTTCTGATATTGCAGCATAATCAATGTGATTCATGCTCTACAAATATTGTTGAAATAAGAATGAAATTATTAGTGGTAATCTAATTAATATCTGCATGATGTGTGACTGTCATAGCAAGGTACGTTCCAGAAAAGGTTAACGTAGTTTTTACGTTTTTGCCAGACAAGGGCTAGGTCTTTATTGACTTGATGCTGGATTTACAGCTTATTGCTAGGGACTTGGAAACTGATATGCCTCCTTCTTGTTTGCTGATGAGTGAATATTATAATTCTCAGTTGTATAACCATAACAATCTTTCCTCTCCTTACTTTAATATCTCCCTCTTTTTTACTAATTTTGTAGTCCTTAAGCTCTACAGCTGAGCGGTACTCTACGTAATACCATCTTTAATTCCCTACCTACAATCCCTCCCACTCTTCTCATACCTGGCTTTCTGTCACTTTCTTATAGGTTCATAGGTTCATACTAGGCTATCTGCCCTAGGGCATTTATAAGCCTAGCCAGAGTGTGTTTGGCTTTCGCCACCCATTTTAAATTAATTTTGCTATGCCTTTTTTTGAGGTTAGTATACTGTGCCTCTGTCTAACAGTGACACAGAAGTGATAGCCGGGGTAAACCTACGATCTCCCATCCACTCATCAAGATTCCTCTTGAAGAGAGTCAATGTGGGACTCTGCCTAACCTGGACTGGGATTTTATTCCAGAGTGAAGGGAGCCTCTGGGTTATGAATCTGTCCCTCCAGCATGTCCTATTTATTTCAGTGCTGAGGTTCAAGTTTCTCGAGCGTAGCTCGATGGGATTTGGATTTTCTGAGGTGCAGCATGCCCATTAATTCCGGGTTGGACATGGCTTTATACGTCAGGCACAGATCGCCTCTGAGCAGGCGGTATGCCACTGAGTAGAGCTGGAGTTTCTTTAACCGGGCAGCATATGGCATCTGTTTGAGCCCCTTGATCCTCTTGGTGAGGTACTTTTGGGGTCTTTCCAGTTGCTGCAGGTGTCTGGTAAGGTACATCCCAAAAGGGGCATTGTACTCAATTATGGGCCTGATGAGGGATGAGTAAAGAGGCGATATCCTCCCTGATCTAGATGTGAATCCCTTCATGATTAGGTGGGCTATATAAAATGTTTTCTAACCACTTTGGCCACGTGGTTGTCAAATGAGAGATTGCTATCAACTTGGGTCCCCAGGTCCCTAATGACTTCTTCTGTACTTAATGGATTACCACCTATGTGGTAATTTGTGGGCACTTTGTTTTTGCCAAAGGGGATGACTATACACTTTTTGGCGTTTAGCTTGAGGCAATGGCTCTGGCACCAGTTGTCTGTTTCTATGAGGCCCTTTTGGAGGATGCTTGTGTCGGCTGGAGAGTTGATTATGGCACCCAGTTTGCAGTCATCTGCGAACTTGGTCAGCCACAGTCCTTCCGTGTTGGCTTGTACCGCCGAGAAATATATACCGAACAAGAGAGGTCCCAGGACTGAGCCTTGTGGGACGCCACTTGTAACTGGTTTGGAGTCTGACATGGCTCCAGCAATTCTAACCATGTGGGTTCTGTCCTTGAGCCAGTTTGCAACCCATCTAGTGACATAGGGGTTTATATTTAAGCTGGTGAGCTTATCTATAATGCCAGTGGGGTATTGTATCGAAGGCTTTTTATGAGGTCCAGGTAGGCTGTGTGGACCACCTTCCCTCGTCAATGGCCTTGGTGACTGTTTCAAAGAAATCGACCAGGTTTAAGAGGCAGGATCTGCCCTTAACAAAGCCAAACTGGGTAGGATCCAGTGTCTGTAGGTCCCCAATATCTTTATTTATGAGGTCCATGATGATCCTTTCCATAGCTTTGCAGACCAAGCTAGTCAGGCTTATGGGGCGATAGTTTCCAGGATCCGTTGAGGCACCACCTTTGTGGAGAGGGACCACTGTTGCTGTACGCCACTCTTTGGGTACATATCCTGTAGTAAGGCTAAGATTGAACAGTAGTTTTATGTTTGGGTTTAGCTCTTCTTGGAGTTCATGTAGGGCGCAGCCGGGACACCATCTGGTCCCATTGATGCTGTGTTTTTGCTTTGGAGAGGCGGCTCTTACCTGAGCATCTGAGATGTCAGCGGGCAGCACTCTGTTGGGATAGATATTTGTCCTTTTGGTGGGAGAGGGGAGAAGTTTGCACTGAACCTGTCAGCTAGGATGTTGGCAATGTCTGTGGGCTCGGTGTATTTTTTGTCATTTTGGACTAATTCTGAGCATATCTGGGAATTCCCACCCAGGTTCCTAACATAACTAAAGAAAGCCTTGTGATTATCCTTAGTGTCCTGTGCAATTTTTCTCTCGAAGCTGGCCTTAGACGATTTTATGAGTGCCCGTAGTTTTTGCTAATACTGATCAGAGATGCCTTCCTTTTGGGATTTTGCTCTATCATGTAGTAGCTTCCTCCTTCTATTGTATAGTTTGTTTATGGCTGGGGTCCACCAGACAGGACGTCTGCCTTTGGAGGATTGGGTCTTGGTTTTATTTGGGATTGCATGATCCCTGCATTCCTGAAGGTGTTCATAGAATGCGTTTACAAAGGATTCTGCGATCTGGGCCGTATTTTCTACAGGCCCGGGGGCTTTGAAGGATTTCGCCTCGGTTTTGAGGCGTGTGAAATTTGCTTTAGAGAAGTTTTTCACTGTGGTTTTCTGGGCAGGGGGTGGGGTCGGGATGTGAATATCCAGTGAGATTAGTTTATGGTCTGATCTTACCAGTGAGGGATACACTTCTGGTCTGGAGCATAGTGTCCCCATGTTGGTGATGATCAGGTCCAGTATGTTTTCCCCTCTTGTGGGAGTGGTAACAAGTTGTTCCATAGCATTTGAGTTTATAAATTCTAGGAACCTTTGGGCCAGGGTGTTGGAGCTAGAGTAATGCTCCCAGTCTATGTTTGGGTAGTTGAAGTCGCCCAATATAATGGTGTTTGGAGAGACCTTCATATTTCCCAGTATTCTCAGGAAGGCCAAGTGGGGTTCCTGTGTTTGGGAGGGTGGTCTGTAGCAGGCTATAAACTGGAAGGCAGTTTTACCCACAGTTAGTTGCACATGGATAGTCTCTGATGCCGTGCTGTGCCACCAACCTGGAGGTGTGGGTATCTTTGACAAATATTGATACTCCCCTCCTTTTGTGGTTCGGTCCAAGTTTTGGGGCGAAAAGCATGGTATGAGGTATAACCTGGTAGTGCTGGGGTGCTCGGAGCCTTGAACCAGGTTTCTGTTACTGCACAGATATCGATGTTCTCCATGCTAAGGAGAGTTTCGAAGTGCGTGCATCTTGAGGTTTAGACTTCTGGCGTTGATTAGCATTACTCTTAGTTTCTTATCCCTTGTGATACCTATGGAGGTGGGTTTGTCTTTGAGCCTTGCCTAAAAAGGCACTATGGGGTAGCAAGAGCCTTTGCCAATATCCGAAGCCCAGGGGTGACAGGTGCAAGCCGTCCCTAGCGAAGCATCGTGGCTTGTCGAGCATGTCATCCCAGGCTGACAGGCATTGGATCCCCTTTGAATGACACCAACACTTAAGCCAATTGTTGAAATTGATCATCTTGTCTTCATATTGTGGCATCATTCTTGGTGAGGGTAAGATGCTACTCAAGGTCAGGGTCATACCGGCCTGGGCTACATGCTCAGAGAGCTCCTCTATGTCTCTTTTCATGTAGCCCAGGGAGGTATGTCTCAGGTCATTCACACCAGCATGGACAATGACTGAGTCATATTTGTACTTGCCTTGGAGTGACCTGAGTGCTTGTGTTATGTGGCGGATCCTAGCGCCCGACAGGCAGCTCACCATGACCTTCTCCTTGTTCAGCCTGGTGAGCGGGACGTCAGTGTGCCTGACGATAGAGTCACCTATTACAAGTGTATCAGATGTGTTGTTTAGCCTTAAGGGCTGTGACTGTTGCACACTGGCTTTGTGAGCTATGTGTTGCACGTGTTTTGTTTGGGGTAGCAGTTGCTTGGGTGTCTGCTTTGGAGGTCTCTGCTGCTTAGGCAGATTTTTATTTAGAGCCTCCGAGTATGTTTTGTGTGTTTATGTGTTTGGTTTGTTGTCGTGGTAGGTCTATGTGAGACTGGAATTGTAGTGAGTGTGGTTTCCTTCTCCTCCTGACTGGTTACGCCAGTACTGAGTTGAGAGAGCTTAGCCTCCAGTTTGGCTATATGGTTGCATCTCTCACATGTGTTGGAATTTGTTGGGAGGAGGAGAGGGTTGTCTGTGTACATGAGGCAGTTGTAACATTGCCTCAAGATTCCCAGATTCACCAGCTGGACCGGAGAGGAGATTGACAACTGACCTTTGGACATGCTAGAATAGTATTGGGAATTCCTTTATAATTGAAAAAAAGGGCCAATGGGGAACAAGGTACTCAAGGGGAGTTTGTGAGGGTGTAGTGCTTTTAATTTTTTAGAGCTGACTTATATAATTGCTTTAGTGAGCAAGTGCCAGGTAACTTAAATGCAAATTCTGGACTTCCCTGACCTTTTCCTCTCAACCCCTCTACTTCAGCCCTTCTATCTATCCTCCCATTTCCTCCTCTCTACCGACTCGGTTCAGTCATTAAATATGAATAAAAGCTTTTTTCTTCCGTTCTACTCCTCTTCTACTTTTTGCCAATTTTATGCTCTGTTAATTTTTCCACTACCACATGAAAGTATGCTTGCTGTCTACCCAAATTCATTTATGACATGCATGCAGGTAGTTATTTAATTCACCTTACTAGTCATGTAAACTTCTATTATTGTTATCTGTTATTGTTACTGTTATTATTATTATTATTATTACTGTTATCGTTTATTGTTATTGTTATTTTTGTTGTGGAGCTTTTCCCCTCGGGTCTCCACTGAAAATGGACTAGCCTGGTTAACAAAGACAAACTAAGTAAATAAATAAATAAATACATTTATGGGAACATTGGATGCAGACCAGATTGCAATTTATACAAAGGGATAAATAAATATTTTGATAACATTTGATGATCATGAATACAACTTCTGTAAGTGATACTAAATATCTTGAAAATGATAGTAAGGGTGAAAGACACACTTTTTTCTTGATCGAGTAAAAAATGTCAAGCGTTTGTGCATGGGACATGAAAACATACTTTTTGTTGCAACAAGGATAAATTTTAATCAGAATGAGTGAGTGACTCAGATGACAATATGCTATTTAGTTATCAATGCCATTTGGGAGTTTGTGGCTAATAGGCCAAGCATAATTATCTGCATGCAGATTGATGGCATTTCCTGTCAAAACTATTAGTAGCAGTATTATATAATTATCATTTGTTTACCGGGAAAGTCCAACTTGGAAGGAAGCCAATTTTCAGCGAAGGCCCAGAGAGAAATGCTCTAGATGCATTTCTTTGTACCATGGAAAAAAACTGGAGCACTCAGAGGAAACCCACAGGAAAGACATGCAGACTCTACACAGAAGGCACCCCAGTCTAGAATCAAATTGGAGAACTTCTTGTTCTGAGTTGACAATACTACCACTGTTTCACTGCATCAGTAGCTCAGTTTCATTTGAATATGGTTTAAAAGATGAAGCCACTTTGATCACTCTAATTAATTAACAACCAGTGGAAGTTAGATTTTCTTTCAGATAAGCTTCAAGAGGTGCTTGAGGTAGGCAATGAGAGGATGGGAATGCTGGGCCTTTTGCATGAAAAACTTGACTACAGGTATCAGCCTGATTTTTTTTTTATTTCAGTAATGAAACATATTCATTGTGAGTGAGAGGTCTTAATTTTGTCCCCACTACTTTTGTCACAAAAAAAACACATTCATGTTGATTTTTGTTTGCTATGTAGAAAGATTAATTTGAAACTGGAGCATATTTCTGAAGATACTGAAGATAGTTTTACCATTGTAAATAAAACCTCTTCAAATTGGAACTTGCAAAATGTGTCCTTATATTTTTATGAAGACGGTATTGACAATGAGCTTGGGTCATGGTGGTATCAATGGCTTGAGATGCCCCACAATAAAGTGTCTGGTAAGTTCATTTACCCAGTATTTAATCCAACCATTAAGGTTTTTAAGCAGCATATCAATAAATGCTTTCCAATGAATTTATTGCTCACACAAGAAAACCAAATTGTTATAATTTAAGAAAATTAGAATGGGCTGCCTAAACAGAGAGATCATAGGTTCTTAAGTAAGTACTAGGCAATCTGTTTGCAGAGCATAACAAGCCTAAAAATATATTCAAAAGTTCTCTCTAGCCTCAAGGAGGGCAAGACAAGATAGAATATGAGAGAATTTGTGGTTGGCCATCCAGTTATCCAGGTTTCCTGACAGTTACTACTCTGCTTGACATGTAGTAGATATTTGTTCCAGATGTGAGGGATACTTTGTATTGTGAAACTATCACACCAGTGCTTCTTATTTGTCTGCTGATGAATGTTTAGCTGATTTAACTGAGTATTTGAGGAATCATTTGTTCTGAGCTGGACAAGGAGATCTTCAAGAGGCTAGACACATATTAATTGAAGAATCTCTAAGAGCCTGAGTGAGGAAAGAGTGCTGCCTGTCTCATCTGACAACTAAGATTTTTAAGGCCACTGATAGTTATGAATTTCTGAGGTCTCTCAACTTGTGTGATATGTGTAGGCAAATGCATGCTTAAAGGTGCATTGTATTTAATAATGGGTCTGATACAATAGGAGTAGTGGGGAATTAAGACTTCTTTGGATTTAGTTGAGATACCCTTAGAAATTAGATGAGCCAGATGCAAGGCTTTCAGAGCTACTGCAGAGACAAAATGGTCAAACAATATGGAATTATCAACAAGAATGTATCGATGCCTTCCAACAATGTCTGACTGGAGGGGTGTGTCACCTATATGGTAAGTGAAATTCTATTTTTTTTTACCAAAATGAACTATGATGCATTTTCTACATTTAATTTGAGACTATTTGTCTTGTACCAATGTAACCTGCAAGGCACCAAGAAGTGATATGTAAATCTAATAAATGGGGTAATTTAGTTATTCTTAATTTTAAGAGTATGGTAAGATGTGTAAGATATTATTAGATGTTGAAAGTGAATATGAAAACATGAGCAGAAATGTTTTACAGCAGTACAGTATGGCATTGTTTGAACTAATGAATATGTGTGATGTTCTTCATTCCACATTGCTGCAGTCCTAACTATTGGGTAGTCCGCTGTCCAGTCGGCCCGAATACCAAAGTATATGGCTGACGTCGGTCAGGGCGCATTAGACTGACGTCAGTACGTCAGGGTACTAATGCGCATGACCGACGTCATATCCTCAGTCTTTTTTGCCGCATGGTCCGATGCAGAAGCAGTTTTGCGAGTGCAGGTTGGCGTTCTGAAATTTTCTGAAGTCGGAGTTTCAGACCGAATCAAAGTTGGCTAAGTACCCGTTGGGGAACATTTTGTTTTTCTTGCCTCAGTATTTAACGGATGTCAGAAAAAGTGAATAACTGTATTTCTTGTGGGAAACAGATACCTCATAGGGATTACCATACCTTGTGTATACCTTGTTTAGGGCCTGAGCACGACGTTGTTGGATGCCGCTCTTGTGCTAGATTTAACAAACGCACTATTAAGAGAAGGTTAGACTGTGCCAGGTTAGTGTTTGGGAAGCGTTGTAATTATAAAATGCCGTCGGATGCTCCGACGCCCGCTTCATCCAAAAGCGCAAGGACAAAACAGCGAAGCCTAGGGTTGATGAACCGGCAGTCCCGGACGTCGGTTCTTTAGAAGGCTCAGTGGAGCCAGAGGTTTTGCCAGGAGTTTCTTTAGAGTCTCAGGCAGAGACTTTACTGTTTCAGGATGTGCCTTCTCAGGAGGTAGGCCAGGCTGAGGGGGCTTCTCAGGTAACTGTTCTTCCCTCTCTTCCCAAGGTAGTTAGAGCCTCTCCTTCTGTTTCCAAAACTTCTTTGAGAGGTAGGCCAAGTTTAGCTTCAGTGGGGCTTCTCCTAGCACTTCAGGTTCTGTGCCTAAGAAACATATGCTTAAAATGGCAGAAGATTTGATTACTATGATTAGAGGTTCTATGCCCCTCCTGATAAGAGGCCTAGGGTGGAACCTGAGTTTGAGAGTTTTGAACAGTGTTCAGAGGCTTCTGAGTCTTCTGGAAGACTTGCAGGAGTATCCTCCTTATTCTGATTCTGATGTGGATGATTCCACTCCTACAGCTTCTCCTCCTGAGGATTTTTCATTTTCAGAGACTCTGCATTCCATGAGGGAGCACTTTAAATGGGAAGGCCAAGATTACTCTGATTCCAGGAAAGGCTTAGGGAATTCTTGTTTTACCCCAGCATAGGCCCTTAGCTATACCTCCTGTGTTGAATGTGGTGGAAGATGTTTTTGCAGAGGCTTCCCTGAACCCTGATTCTTTGCCTCCTGCTCCTGTTAAACCTGATAGGTACTATAGGGTGCCTGAAGCTCATAAGTATCTTTTAAGAGTCCTAGGGCAGACCCGAAACTGTTTCTCAGGGACCTAAAGGTGTTAAGGCCTCTGTTGTTAAAAACCCTGTTCCCACTGATAAAGAGGCAAGGGCTTTGGATAGATGGGGAAAGAAAGTGTATACTTCTTCCACTTTAGCCATGAGGGCGTTGAATTGTCAGTTTCACATGCTAAAATATCAAAATTATCTCCTTTCACAATTGAAATCTAAGGTGGATGCTTTGGCGGAAGGTATTGAGTGTAAAGAGTTGCTGGATTTAGTTCATGTGTCTGAACAAGTGGGTAAGCATTCTTTGCAATGTGGTTTTGATGCTGTACAGGCCTCCTCGAGGGTGGCTGCCACTAGTTCTGTTCTTAGCAGGCATGCCTGGTTGAGGGATCAGAATTTAGCTGAGCATGTTAAGACAAGGATTTTGGATGCTCCTTTACAGTCTGATGTGTTGTTTGGTTCGCCTGTGGAAGCAGTTTTAAAGAAAATGGAGGACAAAGCTAAGTCTATGCAAACTGTTAAAGATTTTTTGCAGGTGCAGCCACCGAAGTTTAGTAGAAATTGGCCTACTAAGGGATGGACATATCCTGCTTATGATTCCCAGTCTAGGGGTAGGTCTAGACGTGGTAGGGCAGAGCTCAAGGTTCTTTTAGGCCTAGAACAGGGAGTTCACCTGCTCAGACTTCTGGTGAGGGCAGGGGTCAGTCCTTTCGTAAACAGACCCAATGACCTGCCTTTTCAGCAGCCAGTAGATTCTCATCTGGCAGCTCCTTTGGGAGGAAGACTGTCTCTTTTCAAAGAAAATTGGGATTTAATTACTCAAGACAGATGGGTGTTGGATATCATTCACCACGGTTACAGGTTTTATTTCCATACATTGCCCCCTTTCAAAGGCATGCCAGACGTTCCTCCTCCACAAAGGAAAGAGGCTCACAAGCAAATTTCTCTGTTACTCCAAATAGGGGCCATTCAGCCAGTCCCTGTATCAGAAAGGGGCCTAGGATTTTATTCTCGCCTGTTCCTAGTACCAAAGAAGGGGAACACGTGGAGACCAATTTTGGATTTGTCTATCCTCAACACTTATCTGGACATTCCCAAGTTCAAGATGTTGACGTTACAACAGCTTTTACCTCTGCTGGGCAAAGATCAATGGATGGTAACTTTAGATCTCAAGGAAGCTTACCTTCATGTGCCTATAAGACTAAGTTGCAGGAAGTTTCTGCGTTTTCGAGCTGGAAATTCTCATTATCAGTTCTCTGCATTGCCCTTTGGCTTATCTACTGCGCCCAGAGTATTCACAAAGGTTCTGGCTCCAGTGATAGCTTACTTCAGGCTACAAGGAATTCAAATCTATCCTTACTTGGACGACTGCCTGATTCTGGCTCAAGAAAAGGAAGACCTTCTACAGCATCTGGAATATGTTATAGCAGTGCTAAGATGCCTAGGGTATTCTGTGAACGAAATAAAGTCCAGTCTAGTACCCTCTCAAGACATGTGCTTTCTGGGTGTGAGACTGAATACAGCAGCCCAGATGGCCTTTTAACCCCGGACAAACAAAAGAGTCTATCCCTTTACTTCCATCAACTATCTCATCAGTCCGTGCTGACTGCAAGGACAGTCCTTCAAGCATTAGGGTTCATGGCATCTTGTATTCTGGTGCTTCCCAATGCCAAACTGCATATGAGGAAGCTGCAATGGTATCTCAAAATGTATGGACACAGCACTGCCAGGATTTGGACACTGTCATTCAAATAATACCTTGCCTTCAAAAAGAATTTTTGTGGTGGGCTCAGGAATGTCACCTAAACAAGGGACTCTCTGTGACCCGGCCAGAGGCGAGTCAGATTTTAACGACAGATGCCTCGGACATTGCTTGGGGAGCTCATCTAAATGGAAAGTGGATACAAGACAAGTGGCCTGCCAGACTACAGCATCTACATATCAACATGAAGGAGATGTTAGCAGTCCAGTTTGCATTAATGGCTTTCAAGGAGTTACTTCTTCCAGGGCAGGTGTTGATTCTAACAGACAACACAACTGTCATGTGGTACATCAACAAACAAGGGGAACACATTCTTATCCTCTATGCAGGCAAGCAATGATTTTATGGGAGACTGCGCTCAGCTTGCAACTAACTCTTCAGGCAAGGTTTCTGCCGGGAGCACAGAACTCCTTAGCAGATGTGTTAAGCAGACAAATCATGGATCCCCACGAGTGGAAACTGGATCTTCATTTATTTCAGAAATTGACAGTGTCATGGGGAACTCCAGACATAGATCTGTTCGCTTCTCCACTAAACCACCAGCTGCCAAAGTTTTGCACAAAGGGGTTTCATCACACAGCTTGGAAAGTGGATGCTCTTTCTTTCAGTTGGAAAAATCTTCATGTGTATGCCTTTCCACCTCTGCCTCTTCTTCCAAAGGTGCTCTTAAAGGTCAGACAAGACAAGCCAAGGATGATTTTAATAGCTCCAGATTGGCCTCGGCAACACTGGTACCCACTACTAAGGAGTCTGGTAAGGAAGCCTCCATGGCCTTTACCTTTGATTCCGCATCTGTTATCTCAGAAGGACGGTCATCTGCTCAATGTCAAGCTTCACTCTCTTCATCTAACAGCCTGGCATATTCTGTGTTGAAACACAGCAGGTCTCAACTTCCTCAACAAGTTTTAAATGTGATTATGGAAGCTAGAAGACCTAGTACAAGGAAAGTGTACGCAGAAAAATGGAAGAGATTTTTATTTTGGAGTACAGCAAAGAATTTGGAGATTTCTGAGCCTAATTTGAGTGTGGCTCTTCAATATCTTACTGAGTTATTGGACAAAGGTTTGTCCTTCTCTTCCATTAAGATTCATGCTGCAGCAATTTCAGCTCACTATGATTGTGACCCACCATTGTTTCGCAACCTTTGTTCAAGCAGTTTCTTAGAGGGCAAAGAATATAAGACCCCACGTAGAGCTCCTACTCCTGCTTGGGATCTCAATTTTGTGTTGGAAAACTTACTCTACAACCTTTTGAGCCTGCGGCTACTGCTGAATTGAAATACTTGTCATGGAAGACTGCTTTTCTGTTGGCTACTACTTCTGCAAGAAGGGTGTCTGAGTTGCAGGCCCTTATGGCAGTAGAGCCCTTTTTGATTTTCCATAAGGATAGGGTATCATTATGTACTAATCCTTCCTTTATGCCTAAGGTGGTTTCTAGTGTGGCTTTAAACCAAACTATTCATTTGCCTACTTTTATGCAGACCCCAAAATAAAGGGGAAAAGATTTTGCACACTTTAGATGTACACAGGCAATTGCGTTATTATTTAAGCAGGACTAAGGATTTTAGGCAGTCTCAGCAGTTGTTTGTTTCTTTTGCTTTGAGTTCGCAGGGCAAGCCTGTGTCAAAACAAACTATTTCTAGGTGGATTGGGTTTTGCATTGCATTTTGTTATTCCCATCATGGCAAGGAGATTCCAGCTGGGATTAGGCCTCATTCCACTAGGGCTACTGCCACTTCAACAGCATTTCTAAGGGGTGGCAACTAAGGATATTTTGGAGGCAGCTACTTGGAGTTCAGTGCATACTTTCTCTAAGCATTATCACCTTCCTCTCTACTCTAAGTCTAGGGCTGGTTTTGCCACAGCTATTTTGCAAGGCATGTTGTCAGCTCCTGCTTCTTTATGATTTGCCAGCCTCCCTTACCTCTGCTTTGGGATTCTACCCAATAGTTAGGACTGCAGCAATGTGGAATGAAGAACATAGTACAGTTTTGTACCTACCATAAATGTAGATGTTCGAGGATCCACATTGCTGCAGTCCAATTTACCTCCCTCCTTCCCTCTGTGTTTAGGGGTGGTTGTGTAGGTGAGGTTATATGCTGATAATTTTGTATATATTGTACATATTTTTGGTGCAGGTATATTGGGCCTTGTCTTTTTAGGGTCTTCTGACATCTGGGGCAAGAAAAGACTGAGGATATGACGTGGGTCATGCGCATTAGTACCCTGACGTACTGACGTCAGTCTAATGCGCCCTGACCGACGTCAGCCATATACTTTGGTATTCGGGCCGACTGGACAGCGGACTACCCAATAGTTAGGACTGCAGCAATGTGGGTCCTCGAACATCTACATTTATGGTAGGTACAAAACTGTACTTTTCACTGGGGATGGGGGGGGGACTGCTGATGTATTGAAATTACATGCTAAATTCCTCCTGTACTCTGTTTTTTTAAGCTGTTCCTAGGGGACATTAAGATTGATAGAATCTACAAAGACATCCTGTTACTTCAGGGGTGGGTGTTTTCAAGAAAAAGTTTGTTGTTGGAAACCATTTCAATGAAATATGTGAGTAGTATGCATTCACAAGTGAATGCAAGAAGTAACAGGCAAAGTTAAGGGAATAATTCTGACAAATTAATATTTTCAGTTAAGTCTTGATGTTGGTAGTCTGCATATGTTGATTCCTCATATAATGAAAATTAAGGTTCATAGGTTAGTGCTAGGCTATCTGCCTTAGTTGGCCATTATATACCTAGCCAAATTTTCCATCCCAGAGTTAAGAATTGAATGCTCTACCTTGTACCTATCAGGTAAATGCCTTCTTCATTATACCAATCCCCTGGAAATTTGGAGTGTGCTTGATCAGAACCCTGGCTCACCTGTATTGTGGCCATGATCTTATACCAGTTGCCATAGGGAAGGCACTACCTCATTATTTAGGTGAAGACCCTGTTCATCTTATGTTTTATCTCTATTACATTTTTGTCTTACTCATAATGCATTTCTTACAGAAGCCATTCAAAAGAAAGGAACAACACTCTTTTCGCACCTACTTCTGGAAATATTTTTATTTCATCATTTGCAAGGACTTCCATGCATACTGATAAATTCATGATAGGTATGCAACCTGTTGTTTATACTGCGTGCTTGAATCTCTCTGCACCTGTTCAGGGCTGCTAGCAGGTGATGTGGTCATGAGCAGGTGCTGTTGAACATGAAGCTGTGCTTATTAGCTGGTATATTCGAAACATACTGCTTCTCATCACCATAACACAAATGAAGCATGCAGGCTTAGTGCAACAATTGCTCACATGTTAATAAATATGTGCATTACATATATTAACTCCTTTTTATGCCAAGTTAATCCAGCTATTGTTGACTATTTTGTTAGAAGGCTGAAAAATAATGAGGAGGGGATTCATTTCTTTGTAGATATTACTTTAATTGCTAAGAATATATTGATCTAAGTTATTCTAGAAATGTAATGATTCTCTTTCATTTTTACATGCGTCTAACACTGTTTAATTAAATAATTGCAGAGCAGAATATATAAAGATTTGTAGGAGATTGTGATAGATGGAAATTATTGGAAAGAGGATAGTCTCTTATTAACTACTTCTAGAAATAAGAAGCTTAGCAATTTGCAGACACAAAAATGTGTAACAAGAAGGAATTTTGTTAAGGAAGAACAGGAGGGAAGCTACTGCAACAATATTTTGTGTCTTCAAATAAACCACTTTCTATGAAATATTGTGCAGAATTATTAAGAAAAGCAGGCGTAATTTATTATCAGGTGTTACTTTGAAGGAATGTTTATGTTAATTAACATATTTTTTTACAGAAGGGTATTGAATCTTGGGGAACTGTTCTTTTTTAAATAATGACCTCATAAAATGCAACAGCATGTATTAAAATAAATGGATGTTTTGTTTTGGAACATGTACTCTTTGTAGATTTGTGTTAAAATGCAACAAAGTGAACATAAATTGAAAAAATTCAAAACTCAAGCAGCATTTTTTGTCTTAGAGGAGTATGGTATATTCTATGAGATGTTCCTGTTCCCCAACAAAGTAATATACTGGACAAATAAAATTAAAGTGAAATTTGCAATAAATGAGTATTAGAGAGATGTTAAATAATTTCATCCTATAATTGTGTAAAGTGAAATGAGAGCTTCAAAATGAAATAAAGGGTTTAAAGAGTTTAGAGATAGTGGCATTAAATATGCCCAGAGAAAATGCTTTGAATAAATTGAAAACAAGACTGATTTTGAAATATAATACTTAACTGTACTGGTGCTTTAAGGATGGATTTGTCATGGTGATTTCTATTGTGACGCTTCTGTTGGTTAAGAATTATCATAGAAAGCTGATTTTGTCTGAGTGATAATTGTCCGTCATTAAGTAGCTTTCATAGAAATTGATGTTAATTAATTGGTAATATTTTACATTATAACTCACCACATGCATGGTCATTTTAGCAACATAATCACACCCCTTTGTCCAGCCCATGATGTTAGATGTACTACAGCATAGCATATACTGGGGGGCTTCTACCCCCATACTCTCCAAAGGAGGAACCCAAGTAACTTAAAATCAAACATAGCAAGAGATGCAGGGGGCTGTGCAACTAGGAGAAGGTGAGTCCTAATGTAAAAAGTTGTCACTTAATCAAACTGATGTTAATTAATCAATTGAAAAAATACTTAAATACTGCTGTACCTTTTTGAAAATTAATTAATTAATTAATTAATAAAATAAAGCATTCTCCCAGTGAAAGAAGTTAGGTGAAGCATTAGGGAGATTAAATAATTAAACATCTTTATCTTCCAGTCATTAGTGTATGATGTTTATACAATACTGTATACAAAGCTGTGTGTAACAACTCAGTGATGTCATCAGCTGAACTGGGATCACTGATCCAGTGGAGAAAACCTCCTTTTGAAGAATGAAGGATGAAGGCAGGACATCCATCGTTGTTATTGCATTGGCATGCTGGTGTTCCTTTCCTCTATATCCCTGATATGATTATTTGTCACACTAACTTTCAGGAGGATGTTTGGTCTACAGAGTCCTGTGGGACCTCACAGACTGAGTCTGGGATGATTTGCAGAGTAAGATTTATGTTTTTCTCACATTGTCAATCAAATGTTCCATTTTTTCTAGATCTATTGGTAGGGGTGTATCCAGTTTTTGGTTGCATGTTGATGCTTTTACTAACTCTTTTCAGAGCCAGATCCAGCACAAGGTGACCAGGGCATCCACTTATGGCCTGCTGTCAGAAGTAGCCCCACTTGCTGTGAGAGGTCCTGCTGGCCAGCGGGCTGCCACAGCATTTACTTTCTTAATTTAAAAAAAAATTACATGTTTTATTTATGGGTGTTCTTCTCTAGGAATGCCCTCTGTATCTGTGCATTCACACACACACACACACACACACACACACACACACACACACACACACACCTGTTGCTTGCTTCTTCTTTTCCAGATTCCACACATGGAATTTAAAGACAAGATGTTCTGCACACAGAATTTAAAGACAGGATGCCCCTGCTGCTACCTATACATGGAAACATACTTGCTGCCTGCTTCTGCAAAATTAAGCATGAACAATATTTCATTCATCAGTGTGTGTGTGTGTGTGTGTGTGTGTGTGTGTGTGTGTGTGTGTGTGTGTGTGTGTGTGTGTGTGTGTGTGTGTGTGTGTGTGTATGTGTCTGTGTGTGTGAATGAAATGCCATAGTCAGGTATAGAAAGTTAGTTAATTTATTCAGGCTCAAACTACGTACCTTGGTTACAGAAAACAAAAGCCCGAATCCTCTACAACATCTACCATTTTCAAGGAACTATGAGTTTCAGTGTATTTTCAAGGAATTTTGTGCTTCAAGGGAAGATGAGTTTACTGCTGCTCATGCTAAGTCTGTTTTCAATGTGCAACTGTTTTGTTTAGGAAATGGTCATCACTATTGTGCTATAGAACAGAAAAGCATTTTAGTAGCCCAACAGGTAATGTGTATGCTTCTGACACAGAAGCTGTGGGTTCTACACCCACAGCACGTAGATAAGATTGCTAATACTGTGTTGTTCTTTGGTGTGGGGGGGGGTGCTGCAGGCATGAGAGTGTTTTTCTTTGGATGAGATGCCCAGTAACTATGAATCTGTTGCCTATTTGCCATACATCCCTATTGCAATATTACCAGCTTATCATTTGTTTAAAGTAACATAGGCAATTTATTCTTCAAGGGCAGCAGGCACTGAATTTGTAAAAGAAACACTGAAATGTAAAGTTGTTTGCTGGCAACAACGTCTTCATTAGTTACAGATGTGGAATTATTCAGATGACTTTTAGTTCTGCAGAGATTATACATACTGACTGATATTGGTGGATTGTAATGACAGAAGTCCGAGTAGACTTTTATGGTTGAAATGTTCTGAATTGGGCAGTTTTGTCATTATTGGTTCATACATTTGGTTGCATTGCTTAATGGAAAAATGTTCAAAACTACAAATTTAAAACATGTTATAACAAATGGTGTATTATACAAGGAATATAACTTAATACAATAGGAAGGTGAATCAAAGAACACATGCATGTCTGCATGGTCCTAAGAATATGTGCAAGGGGTCTATGATTTGAAAACAGCCCAAAGGTAAACTTTATCCACCACTGGCCAGATGCATTTTCTATGAATGTGAGTTTCAAGGGCAGAGAAGTTTTAATGCTAAGTTCTGTTATCATTGTGAGACTGTATTGCTTTGTTAAGCAGATGAATATCAGTGTTTGTGCTATAAAATTTCAAATAAAAGTTTTAAATTAAATCTAAATAATCAACGTAGAAGTAGAGCAGAAAACAGTATGTTTACTGAGAGGTTTCAACAGTGTTTATGGTGACTGGGGAGAGTTAGAAAAGTAATAGGACACTGGAATCATTGTGGGGAGGGCTGTGTATGGGAGGCCCAATCCATTACCCTGTCTAAGGTTCCATTTGACTATAATCCAGCTCTGGATACAGCCCTCCAAATCAGGAGGTACAGTGCTTTAAAAGGAGTGCAGTGCGATTCAGCATTCACTGTTGCTCGTTTAGGTCATAGTTTATTTGTTCATAGTTGCTGGAATTTCAGTTACATGCCCTTTGCTATAACAGGGATCCCTTCTGTGCCTCTGTTTTAGCACATACTGGTCTAATGATTGTTGCATTGTGTGGGGGCTGCTTGTAACACTTTAGTAATTCACTTCCTAATTATGGCTCTTGCAAATACAATGCATCTGTTTACAGGCTTACAATTGTAAGAGCTGTTATCTATAACTATGTAGCTATGGCTATAGATATAGCTATAGGTATCTATAAATACATCTCTCCCAGTATCTCTCTCTAAAGATATAGCTATCTATATCTATATCTATAATATCTATATATATATATATATATATATATATATATATATATATATATATATATATGGGTCTAGGACTAAAAATCGGCTACACGCTTCAATGAAACTGAAACGGGCGAGCACACTTTTGCGAAACTGAGCTCAAAAAAAGAAAAGACATGAGAAAATGGCTTTTGCTTAGATCGCAGCACAGTGGGGATAATGGAATATTCCCTTTTCCCCACTGTAGTGCGATCTCAGAGTGAGAATATAAAAGCAGGGGGTTGTGGGAGGCACAGCCCACCACATAGGGGGTGCAGGGGGGCTTGCCCCCTGCACAAAGTTGATTGCTGTTATCTTTTTTTTTTAAATGTTGTGTTTTTTTTTTAGCAGATTTTCGCGAATGTGTGTAAGACCGTTTATGTTTCGTTAAAACGTGTCGTCGATAATTAGTCCTAGATCGATATATATATATATATATATATATATATATATATATATATATATATATATATATATTTACTTTTCTATATATGTATGCATGTGTATGTGTGTATGCACATGTGTAAGTGCATAAATCTGCTAAACTATATCAAATATGTTTTGCACAAATAATTTTGAAATGTGTGTGTGCCTGTGTCTATATAGATATGTCTCTGGGTATTGTGGAAAATGAAATCAACTGAGATCACCAGCCATAAAAAAATCAGGTTATTATATCTAAATGAAATTAAAGGCAAGCTTTTCCAAACAGAAACAACCCCTTGTGGTTTATCCAAAAATGGATAAATACCTTTTTCTCAGTCATATACTCAGTCTCACATTTCTGTGCAACAATCATTTTGTGTAGGGCTCTTTGGATTTCTCTGACAGAAACACTTTCTACTTAATCCCTCCAGGTCTTCCTTCCCTGTAGTCGATTCCCTGTTAGATAGTCTTTGATATGGAAAGCAAGTCCTCTCTCTCACAAAAGGCAAAGGCCCTTTGGTTGGGCTTCTTTCAGCCCCCTTTTATTATATGCATCAGCTCATTAAACAAGACAGTTCTCTAATACAGCCAAGTACATCTCTGATCTTAAAGAATCAAGTACAGTAGCAGAAATCCTGTTCATTTAAGAAATACGATTGTGTTGGCAATGAATTTAAGTACTGCTGCAGGCATTATATTTCACAATGAGCTCTTTATAATACTGCTGTAAACTTTTTTTATGTACAATAGATACTTTATAACTCTTCTATAGCAACTGTCCAGATTTTTGCAGAATATGCAGATTTTTACCTTGCATGTTTTAGTCTCTTATGATCATAGGATCATAGGAGATTACTAGGCTGTTGGTCCTAGGGCCTTTAGAAGCCTATCCATGTTTTACCCTTCTTCCCGCATAGATTGAGAGAACTAGCCTATATTAGCATGCAAATTTATAATCAGCACTGATTGCCCCTATCTAAGAGGGATATAGGTGAAACCTCCATGGGAAATTTATGGTTTCCCATCCAATTGTCCAAGTTACTCTTAATAGGGTCATTAAAGAACTCTGTTTAATTTAAATTGGGAGTTTGTTCCAGAAGAGTGGCAGCCTCTGAGAGACATATCTGTCTTTCCAGCAAATCCTGTTTATGTTGTAGCCTAGATTAAGGTCTCTAGAATGTGTGAGTCTTGTCCCATTAGATTTGCGGATGTGCAGCATTTCCATTAAGGCAGGGTCCAAGACTGCTCTGTAGGCCAGCACAAGTCACCTCGTAGCAGTCTATATGATACAGTGTATAGTGGCAGAGCCTTCAGCCTGTCCATGTAGGTCATGTGATGGAGGCCTTGAATTTTTGCTGTGAAATACCTCTGAGGCATCTCAAGCTGCTATAGATGTCTTGTGAGGTGCATATAGAGGGGAGCATTGTACTCTATTATTGGTCTGATGAGGGATGAGTACAAAGAAGTTATAACCTCTTTCCTTTTGGATGCTATTCCCTTATTTATAAGATGGCCAACATAGAAGGCTTTCCTTTCCACTGTGGACACATAATGATTGAAGCTAAGGCTGCTACCGGGTCTATATTATGATATCGCACACTCAGAAGAGTGAACAACACATAATCGACCCAACAAAACATGCTGGAGGGATAGGTTCCTGACCCAGAGACTCCCCATACTCTGGAATAGACTGCCCATACATGTCAAGCAGAGCGCCTCCTTGGCCCTCTTCAAAAGGAACCCTGATGATTGGATGGGAGATAGGAAATTCACTCCGGGGATCATGTCAGTCACCCTGCTAGACAGGGGTCCACAGAAGTAAATATTGTGTGAAGAAATATCCAGGGAATTGCTAGGGCTAGGCTTGTATAGGCCCTAGGGCTGATAGCCTAATACCAACCTATGAACCTATGAACCTATGTAAGGGAAAGCTTACAATGTCGAAACCTCAGAACAGCGATTTTTTTTCCAAGGGAAAAAAAAATCTCTGTTCCGAAATAAAAAAAAAAACTGTAAAACATTACATTATTCTGTGCCCCCCCACTCCCCCCTACTTAAATATACCAACTCCGAGATCGCACTAAAGTGCCAAAAATGGCACAGTAGCGAAAGTAGTCAAGCAAATTCTTTCCCAGGAAAAGAATTCACTGAAAAGCCGCTTCACTGTTTTGCCTTTTTGCGCATTTCAGTTCGACAAAGACGCATTTGACAACCTGCATCTGCGACAGTGTAATAGGGAGCCCTGCTATCAACCTGATTTTACAAGTCTCTCACCAATAGATTTGAACATAGGGGATATTGTTAATGTTGTAATTTGCTAAGACTTCACCTTTCCCGGAGGGAATGATAATACATTGTTTTGCATTAAGTCTAAGCCCGTGGCTTTGGTGCCAATCATTTGTCTGTATAAGCCCTTTATGTAGTACTGTGACATCATTTTGGGATTCAGTGATTGCACCCAGTTTCCAGTCAGCAACAAACTTGATAAGCCACTGGCCTACTATTTTCACTTGAACTTCTGAGAAATACATTCCAAACAGAACTGTACCAGTACAGATCCTTGTGGAACACCACTAGTAACAGGTCAGCTGTTAGAGGTGGAATCCCCTACTTTGACTGTATATGTTCTGTCGGTGAGCCACTTGGCTACCCATCTAATGATGTATGGGTTTATGCACAGCTGGGTGAGGTTATCAATGATGCCTGAGTAGGGGATAGTGTCAAAGGCCTTGGCCAAGTTGAGATAGGCAGTATGTTCTGTTTTGCCTTCATCTAATGCTTTGGTGACATTTTCAAAGAAGTTCACCAAGTTTAACAAGCATGATCTGCCTTTAATGAAGCCAAACTGGATTGGATCAAGTGTATGAAGGTCTCCTATATCCTTGTCGATTAGTTCCATAATGATTCTTTCCATGGCCTCACAGATAATGCTGGTTAGGCTTATGGGTCTATAATTCTCAGGGTCAGTTGAGGGACCCCCTTTGTGCAAAGAGATCACAGTTGCAGTTTTCCATTTGGGTGGGACAAAGCCAGTACCTAGACTGTAGTTGAAGAGAATACACATTGATTCCACCAGCTCATGTTGTAGACAATTTAGTAAGCAACCTGGAATGTTGTCCCGTCCTATGGAGGCTGTGTTTTTGGCCTTGGAGAAGGTGATTATGGCCTAATCTTTGTATATACTAGGTGGAGGACTGGTGACATGTATATTTTGGGGTATGATTCATGAGGACAGTGGAGTGAAGTTTTTGCTGTACCTGTCTGCTAGCAGGTTGGCAATTTTTGCAGGTTTTGTGTAAATGGTACTGTCCACTACTAATTTGGTGCAAATCTGAGCCTTGCCTTTAAGATTTCAGATGTAGTTATAACATGCCTTGTGATTATCCTTAGCCAGGAATGCTAATTTGGTTGTGTAGTTTGCTTTGGAGGATTAAACAAGATGTCTAATTTGCTTATTCAAACTGTGCAGGGTGTCTTTCCTCTGATGAGACCTTCCTTCTAGTTCTTTGATAACAGTTTCTTTCTGATGTTGTTTAACCTGTTTATGCTGGATGTCCACCACGGTGGTTTGTTTTTTTGTGAGGATACTGATTTAATCCATTCAGGTATGGCTGAATCTATACACTTGTATAGGTGTTTATACAAGGCATTAATGTACTCCTCAGTACAGAAGACACTGCTGTCAGTGGTGAGCAGGGGGTTGAAGCTATTTATGCCATCATGTAGGAGGATATAGTTTGATTTGGAGACATTATTTAACCTTTTTGCTCCAGAGGGGAGTTAGTTGTAATTGTTACTTTGAACAAAACAGATCTGTGATTTGACCTTACCAGGGAGGGCCCCTCACATCGGGTGGTGTAGTGATCTCCCATGCTGGTGAGCACTAGGTTGAGGATATTTGAGCCCTTTGTGGGGGTGCCAACTATCTGTTCCAGAGCATTTGTATTAACAAAGTCCAGGAACCTTAAGGGGAATGTGTTAGTTCTTGTATATGTTGCCCAATCGATGGAGGGATAGTTAAAGTCACCCATGACTAGGGTGTTCAACTGTATTGTGAGTGACTAAAGTAGGTTCAGGTAGGTAGTGTAGTTTACCTGGCTGATGTTGGGGACCTATAGCTAACAATAATGTGGAAGGGGGGGATCTTTCCTACAATTTTCTGGACATGGAGTAGCTCTACGGAGTCATACTGTTTATCCAGTCTTGAGGTGTAGTCGTCTTTGATGAAGATGGATACACCTTCCCCTTTGGTTCTTTCATGCTCATTTTACAGTTTGAATGTGTGGAAGGCATTGTAGCATTGTATGGCCAGGGTACTCTCTGTGTCCTTGAACCATGTCTCTGATACTGCACAGACCTCTGTTTCTTCCAAAGTAAGCAGTGCTTCCAGTGAATGCAGTTTCTGATTTAGACTCCTAGCATTAAGCAGCATAACCTTGCGTTTGTCTCTAAAAGATGTTTTTACATTGGGAATTCTGTTCTTATGACATTGCCTAAAAAGACACTGTGGGGGAGGCAAGTACTTTAGCCAGCAACAGGAAGCCAAGATGTTACAGGTGGAGACCATCCCTGGCAAAACAGCATGGTCTTGTGACCAGGTTGTCCTAGGCTGACATATACTGGACCCCCCCCCCCCGGATTGACACCAGAAGCTAAGCCAATTGTTAAAGTCAATCATTTTTTTTGCTACCAGTGAGGCATTATCCTGGGTAAAGGTAGAATGCAGCTTAGGGCTAGGGACATACCTGCCTGGGACACATAATCAACAAGGTCAGTCATGTCTCTCTTCATATAGTCCAGTGAGGTATGTATCAAATTGTATACTACAATATGGACTATGACAGAGTCATAACAGTACTCATTGTTGAAAGACATGTGTGGGCATGATTTGGCGGATCTAGGAACCCAACAGGCAGCTGACCACGACCTTCTTCTTGTCCAGCCTGGTGAGTGGGGCATCTGTGTGTCTCACTATGGAGATGCCCATTACCAAGACATTTGATTCTGACGTATTTTGCATCAGGGGCTTGTTGGGTGAGACACTGATGTGTGTGTTTTTATGTGTAATGGATGCTGTTGGGACTGAATTGTATATGAACAGTTTGCTTTTTGGAGGTCATCATTCTTTTGGTATACTTCTAGTGAGTACCTCCATGTATGTGGGTTTATGGAAAATGTGAAGTGTGTGTGCTGACGACCTGTTTGGTATTTGATTTGTTGTTTCATATGAGAGAGAGAAAGAGAGAGAGAGAGAGAGAGAGAGCACTGACTCCAGATGTAAAGTATATAAACATCACTCACCTATTGTATTAGTATGTTTTAGAAATAATGGGTTGTCAGTATACGTGAGGCAGTTGCTAAATTGCTTCAGGATGCCCATGTCTATCAGGCTGGTTGGAGAAATGGTGGGAAACTGTCAATCTATTACATCTGGTTTGTTCTGTAGTAAGTAGTGGGGTGAGGGATAGATGGAACTGGTTCTGCTGTGGGACTAGTCGAATCAGCTAAAATATGGAGGTTTGGGAGTAGGGTCCTGCGTCACCTCCTAAAAAATGAGCAGCTGAGTTGCTCTCTGGGAAGCAATACACAACTCTGTAGCATACAGAGAAACAGAAAAACCTAGAATGGTTCACAAGCAGGTATCTAGGGAAAACTTCACTTTCTAAGTCTTTGTGTCTATAACAGGTAATACTAACCCCCCATTGAGCTACATGTAAACTTGGTGCTTAAATACAAGCTAAGTTAAGCAATTTTCAAGCAAGCTGGCCAAAAGAAATCCTCAATACTGAGCTTTATTTCAACAATCCCCAACTCAGATGGGTTTTTGGCTACACTCTTCTGCCACAAGGGTGCAGTGGATCCTCTTAATGTAATATGGCTGTTTTTAGTGCTCAGATAATGCCAAACCGTCTAGATTCAGCAAATCTGAATCTAGCCCATGCTATAAAATACACAAGTATTAGGAAATACAGTAGTACAGGAAAACAGTCTCAAACAGCAAATGCTTGAAACAGTGAAACAGCAGAACAGTTAAAACAGCAACAACAGATAAAAGTAGTTGGCAATTTGGTAATTCACAGTTTAAAAGTGCAGTACAGTAAATGAAAATATTTTTTTGTAGATTTCAAAGTATGCCTTGGATTTCATTTGGACTCACTCCAGAGATCAGAGAGAACACACCAATCCTAGAGTAGCTCCTGTAATTTATCATAAAGTTTGTAGATTTCTGCCAAATCACTTAGGATTGACGTGACTAAATAATGACATACATGTGAGTTTCAGACTTCATATCCCACAGAAAATGCATTCTAACATCTTATTCTAGCAATGTTCTAAGTTTGTAAGAGTAATATTGAAAATGTCTCGCTATTTTGGGGCCGTTGTCCCTTCATTATATTAGGCTTTCTTGTGCCAAGAGGTTGAGAGATATGTTTACAAAGCATTTTTGTTTATAGCACAGGTATGCACATTATTTACACAACTTTATACATATATATATCTATATATATATATATATATATATATATATCTATATATATATATATATATATATATATGTTTTGGGGAAACTCTTCCTACTGTAAGAATACCACACTATTTTGCAAAGGCCACCTTAAAGTGTAACCGCTAGTGTAATGCCCACTGGATGGCATATAAGCACTTGATTGACCATCACTGATTTAGACTGAACCTAAATTGCTTAACAATAAAGATTACTGTGATCATCTTGTTGCTTGACATAAGGAAGTTATTTAAGAAGGGTCATACATTTGATAGGGGTTTGAGTTTATCTGACAGAGAAGATCAATTGCTTAATAACATTATTTTGGAGAAGGGAATTAGAGTGATGTAACCGGATAATGGTGGGGGCATTGTTGTCATGGATTCTAATTATTATATTAATAGGATTTTTCCATTCTATATACTGATACATATGAGGAAGTTTTAAAAAAATGAGCTAGACATTGCTTATTGTAACATTGATTTAATGTTGGAAGAACTGTTATTAAATGGACAAATTTCTGTTGAGGACCATGATTTTCTTAAGGTACATCACCCTTGTATTCCAACCATGTTCAGAATCCCAAAACTACACAAAAAGATGGAACTCCCCTATGCCCCATAGTGGATGCCAAAGCATCAAAAACATTTACTATCACCAAGTTTATAGATCAGAAGGTTTAGGTTGTTTTAGATAAATGTCCCTATTTATATCATGATTCTTAAGACTTTTTATCTGAGGTGCCCAATGACATGTATAGTGATCATTTGATCATGGTCACAATTGATGTGTGTGCATTATTTTCAGTTATCCCTCATCAGGATGATATAGAATGGTTTTATGTGAAAAATCAGACTTGGACCACACACGTATACTTACCATCAGGACACTTAAGGATCTAATACTTGAGAATATTTTTTTTGATTTTTGAGAATCAGATATTTAAGCAGGTCAATGGTGTAGCTACAGGGGGGTTTGTGCACCCATATTTGCTAACATTGTATTAGCCCAGTGGGAGGATCTTTTTGTTTTTCATTCTCAATAACAGGATTGTTGGACTTTATACGGCCATTACCTTGATGATATTATAGTTTTTTTGGAAGGATGGCCCTGAGAAGTTGAATGATTTTTATAACTATTTGAAATCAGCTACTAAGTTTTTGAAATTTACTTTGATGGTTACTATAGATTGGGTTAATTATTTTGATGTGAGTATTTCTAAAAACTAATATACCCAGCAGTTTCAGTCCTCGCTATATAGGAAGGCAACCTACTCAAATGCTTTACTACATTTTCCCAGTTGGCATCCATTACATCAGAAAAAATCCTTTGTCTTCTTCTTCTTCTTCTTTCGGCTGCTCCTATTAGGGGTCACCACAGCAGATCATCTGTTTCCATTTGTTCCTGTCTTCTGCATCTTGATGTGTCACACCAACCACCTGCATGTCCTCTCTCACCACATCCATAAACATTATCTTAGGCATTCCCCTTTTTCTGTTATCTGGCAGCTTCATCCTTAGCATCTTTTTCCCAATATACTCTGCATCCCTTGTCAGCACATGTACAAACCAATGTATTCTTGCCTCTCTGGCTTTGTCTCCAAACCTTCCAACATGGGCTGACCCTCTAATATACTTATTCCTAATCCTGTCCACCCTCGTCACACCTAGTGCAACTCTTAACATCTTTAACTCTGCCACGTCCAGCTCTGACTCCTGCCTTTTTGTCAATGCCACTGTCTCCAACCAATGTAGCATAGCTGGTCTCGCTACCCTCTTGTAGACATTCCCTTTCACTCTTACTGGTACTCATCTGTCACAAATCACTCCTGACACTCTTCTCTACCCACTCCATCCTGCTTGTACTCTCTTCTTCACCTCTCTTCCACACTCACCGTTACTCTGAACTGTTGAAACTCATCCACATTCACCACCTCTACTCCTTCCATCCTCTCCATTCTTCTATCCTCCCTCTCATTCACACACATACATTCTGTCTTAGTCCTGATGACCTTCATTCCTCTTCTCTCTAGAGCATATCTCAATCTTTCCAAAAGTCCTTTGTAAAGGACAAAATGTGAGGTTGGCTAGGATTGTATCTGAAGACCTGATGTTTCAGGATGGATGTTTGAAACTTCTACAGATGCTTATATAAAGAGGCTATCCTGAGCCTTTTGTTCAGGTCATTTTGTTTCAGGTCAAAACAAAAAGACAAACCATTTTTTTACATTGTTGTTAGGGAAGAGTCTAAGTGCTTGTGGTCAGGTTACTCATTTTATTGATAGAGGTTTTCACACAGCTATGTTCCTTCCATTTATTCTGAATTTTTTTGATATACAGGACATCATACAGAGAAATTGGAACACTTTTATTTTAGATCATGAACACTTTGCTATAGTTGGAGAAAAACCCAGAATTGTCTATAGAAAATATGTAGGTATTAAAATGTTGTTTGAGAGCTCATGTTCTTAAGTGCATTATGAAAAAATGTGGGCACTGTACACTATGTAAATATATATTGGAAGGTGAGGGTGTTTGTATAAAGGGTTTTGGTAAGGTAAAGCCTACATATAAATATTATTGTTTTACTAAAGGTGTTGTCTATATTGCTCTGTGCCAGTTATGTGAATGTTTTTATGTAGAATAAACCAAGAACACTTTGAGAAATAGAGTATATCAACATTTATATGCTATTAAGATAAAAGTTGAAACAAATGCATTATACAAACATATTAAAAAATTACAGCAGCATTATTTTAAATTATTTTTGGTTAATCATGTGGACCTGGGTCTGGGGGGATCCTGTTGAGGATTACTTGGACTATAAACAGTTTAAATGACAGATTAGAAATAATGCCTCTGAACCCCCTAGGCCTAATGAACAGGTGTCTCTGAGTTTGGTGCTTAGGTTAAAAGCTGCTTATTTTATATAAATGATTTTTAGTAGTTTTTTTGTTTTAATTATGAAATTTTATTCTTATTAAATTACACACATAACAGTGGGGTAATTTAAAGTTTTCTGTCTTTTTAAGAAATGCTTGATATTAATTGATTAAATGATTTTTAATTATTGTTAATGATGGACTTGTATAAAAGAATGGATTGCTTGTCTTTGATATTCTGATGAAGTCTATTGTACCAGGACGAAAGCACTTTAGTGTATTATTAAACGTGGAAAGGCAATTTTACCCCATATCCTGTTGTGCATGTTATACATTTTCTAATATAATTTCCTACGGATTCACCATTTTCATGAGTATTTTCTTCTCTTTTGTTCTGCTTGTTTATCTCCCTGCTTTGCAAAATGTTCAGGCTACAATGACACCTCTACTTCCTGTAACACCTCTTCTTCCTGTATTGCAAGACTTTAGTGTATTATTAAACATGGAAAGGCAATTTAACCCCATCTCCTGTTGTGCATGTTATACATTTTATAAAATAATTTCCTAGGGATTCCCCATTTTCATGAATATTTCCTTCTCTTTTGTTCTGCTTGGTTATCTCCCTGCTTTGCAAAATGTTCAGGCTGCAGTAACACCTCTACTTCCTGTAACACCTCTTCTTCCTGTATTGCAAGACTTCCAAGGCTGCACCATTCTAATATACAAGTCGCTTCATTCAACTGGCTCTGTTAGCTCTGCATTTTTGCATGTCTCTTTCACTGGTGTAGGCTCTTCCTCTTTTTGTATCCTTAACCAAATGCTTGAACATCTTTGGATTGTTAGGGCTATACTTTGTTTTTGTTGGATTCTTATACTCTAAACGATATATTTGATGGTTGTTTGCTTCTTTTTCTGGTTTAGTAAGAGACACAAGCTTATTCATTTTTTTTGTTTCACCACCCCACAGTGTTACAGTGGTCTGCCAAAATGACTAATTTCTTCTTATTGCTTATAAGATTTCTTTATGGGAGGAATGTTTTTTCTATTATCATGAAATATGTTAAACATAGAATTACAGCAGTAGGTAGGCTATCTTTCCAAACCTGATTTGCATTTCTGAGCATTTAATTACTCTTCTTATCATATAAAATGCATATTCGTTTTAGTGCTTTGTTAGTAAGTTCTTCTCACCCATACATTCTGCCCCTAGAAGTGTTACCATACTGCCTGGGGCTAACATTCCTTTTTTTGTCTTCAATTAAGACATTTCACTTACTGACTTGGTAGTTCCACAAGTACAAAATGTAGTCTTAATAATTCTAGCAGTTATGTTATCATACTTTGTAGGTATAATATGGTATAATATTATTAGTTAAATAAACAAGCAGTATTAAGAGCACAGAATGTATAAGCCACGGTGGTGCAGTGGTAGCGTTGTTGCCTCACAGCAAGAGGTTCTCCCGTTTGATTCTTGGTGAGAGCACCTTCTGTGTAGAGTCTGCATGTCCTCCTCACGGTCGAGTGGCATTCAAAAGACATGTGTAGAATGGGCTTGCCTTCATTGAATGTTGGGCGTTGAGCTGGCACCTCAGCACTTGTAAAAAATCTACTGCCAATCTTTAGCGGACTGGAGTTCCGCTGTGGTGACATCTAACTGGGAAAAGCCAGAAGAAGAATTAAGAGCATGGAACACTCACGAAAAAGGTATATTCTCACATGTCTCTGTAGGTTTAGACATGCATAGTTTTTTTTATTTCTGTGCATTGTTTCTTGGCATAACTTTCTTTCTATTAGCACAACAAAACTTTCAAAGTCATTAATTTCAGTTTTATAGAACCCCTTTCTTAAAACAGTAGGTAAAGATCTTTTTAATTTGTCAGTTGATAGCATTTTTTTTGTTATTTTCTTTAGTCTCAGGATCTACGGACAAATTAATAATGTGACTTAAATTGCATAATTGTGGGTGCACATTTTTTAATCAGAAAATGTACAACTATGAGACTTTATAATTTTTGGCAAGTAATTTTTTCTGACTTCATCATATTCCTGGAAATCAGTCCACTCCATGTCCTTGAAGATTCTCAATGGTTCTGCATGCAACTGGGCTAATAAGACATCATCCCAGTCAGCTCAGTCCCATCCCTTCTGATAAGTAAGATATGCCTTATGGTCTTTCTCCAGGGTAAGTTGTTATAACAGTGCCACTATCCTTTGAGTAGCCATCAACATGGCTACAGTAAATCCCTTTGGCTGCTGCTACTTTTGCTTTTGTAAATGGTGTACCATGGTCATCTTGGCACATGGATGAACATACTGGTACACTAAAAAGTTCCAACAGCATCACAAAACTGTGTAATTTTCTTTCTCTTTTTCGGGAATTAATGTCAAGATAGCAGTAATAGATGTAGCCTCAAGACTTTGTTATTAATAATTTGTGACAGGATGCTGAAAATTAAACCAAATGGGAACAAATTTACATAAAAAATCATTTTATTATATACAAGCAAAATTAAAGGCAAACTAAAGTACCTGAGCCATGGTTAGGGCTATCTACCACAGTGCTGGCAGGGTCTCTAATATTCTTTATGTGGTTCTTACCAAACTAGCCTGCACCTACATCCCATATCACTTTTTGACAGGTCTAGTGGTACCACATCCCACCAAATGAAATGGGTTTAGAGACTTCTTCAGGTCAAATCTATTTCAGCTGGTCAAGACATATGCAATGCTTGCAACACTCCTCCTTGAAGTGACCCAACTGAGAGGATTGCTGCATTCACTTCTGACTTCTGCCAGCTGCTAAACAACTCCATATAAACAGCAGTATAAGTCTCTCTGGTGTAACTCCTATATTAATAAACTGCATTACAAATGAAAGAAGCTAAATGAAATTTGTAAAAAATTTCAAATGCCCCTACCTTAAGATCCCAATGAAACATGTCAGCAAGGATCTTGAGAGCACTATTACAAAATATAACAGTGTATTATTAAACGTGGAAAGGCAATTTTACCCCATCTCCTGTTGTGCATGTTATACATTTTCTAATATAATTTCCTACGGGTTCACCATTTTCATGAGTATTTCCTTCTCTTTTGTTCTGCTTGTTTATCTCCCTGCTTTGCAAAATGTTCAGGCTGCAATGACCCCTCTACTTCCTGTAACACCTCTTCTTCCTGTATTGCAAGACTTTAGTGTATTATTAAACATGGAAAGGCAATTTAACCCCATCTCCTGTTGTGCATGTTATACATTTTATAAAATAATTTCCTAGGGATTCACCATTTTCATGAGTATTTCCTTCTGTTTTGTTCTGCTTGGTTATCTCCCTGCTTTGCAAAATGTTCGGGCTGCAGTGACACCTCTACTTCCTGTAACACCTCTTCTTCCTGTATTGCAAGACTTCCAAGGCTGCACCATTCTAATATACAAGTCCCTTCATTCAACTGGCTCTGTTTGCTCTGCATTTTTACATGTCTCTTTCACTGGTGTAGGCTCTTTCTCTTGTTGTATCCTTAACCAAATGCTTGAACATTTTTGGATTGTTAGGGCTATACTTTGTTTTTGTTGGATTCTTATACTAAAAATTTTATTTGATGGTCATTTCTCCTTTTTCTGGTTTAGTAAGAGACACAAGCTTATTCATTTTTTTTTTGTTTCACCACCCCACAGTGTTACAGTGGTCTGCCAAAATGACTAATTTCTTCTTATTGCTTATAAGATTTCTTTATGGGGAGGAATGTTTTTTCTATTATCATGAAATATGGTAAACATAGAATTAGAGCAGTAGGTAGGCTATCTTTCCAAACCTGATTTGCATTTCTGAGCATTTAAGTACTCTTCTTATCACATAAAATGCATATTAGTTTTAGTGCTTTGTTAGTAAGTTCTTCTCACCCATGCATTCTGCCCTTAGAAGTGTTACCATACTGCCTGGGACTAACATCCCTTTTTTGTCTTCAATTAAGACATTTCACTTAGTGACTTGGTAGTACCACAGGTACAAAATGTAGTCTTAATAATTCCAGCAGTTACGTTATCATACTTTGTAGGTATAATATGGTATAATATCATGTTATTTCCCTGGAACGCTAATTCCACCTAATACGTGGCTTCTCAGCGCTTCTGTGGATCACTAGTGATATCTGCATTGCTTACTGTACTTATTTCCTTGTTTCACTTGAAAGAAAGTTACTGTTTGTCATTTTTGCATTTAAGTTACCTGTAACACATTGCACTTAAGTTACGTGGCACTTGCTCACTAAAGCAATTATATAAGTCAGCACTAAAAATTAAAAGCACTACACCTTCACTCCCCACTGGCCCTTGTTTTCAATTATTAAGGAATTCCCAATATTATTCTAGCATGTCCAAAGGTCAGTTGTCAATCTCCTCTCCGGTCCAGCTGGTGAATCTGGGAATCTTGAGGCAATGTTACAACTGCCTCATGTACACAGACAACCCTCTCCTCCTCCCAACAAATTTTAACACATGTGAGAGATGCAACCATATAGCCAAACTGGAGGCTAAGCTCTCTCAACTCAGTACTGGCATAACCAGTCAGGAGGAGAAGGAAACCACACTCACTACAATTCCAGTCTCACACAGACCTACCATGACAGCAAACCAAACACATAATCACACAAAAACATACTCGGAGGCTCTAAATAAAGATCTGCCTAAGCAGCAGAGACCTCCAAAGCAGACACCCAAGCAACCGCTACCCCAAAACAAAACATGTGCAACACATATCTCACAAAGCCAGTGTGCCGAACAGTCACAGCCCTTAAGACTAAACAACACACCTGATACACTTGTAATAGGTGGCTCTATCGTCAGGCACACTGACGTCCCGCTCATCAGGCTGAACAAGGAGAGGGTCACGGTGAGCAGCCTGTCAGGTGCTAGGACCCACCACATAACACAAGCACTCAGGTCACTCCAAGGCAAGTACAAATATGACTCAGTCATTGTCCATGTTGGTGTGAATGACCTGAGACATACCTCCCTGGACTACATGAAAAGAGACATAAAGGAGCTCTCTGAGCATGTAGCCCAGGCTGGTATGACCCTGACCTTGAGTAGCATCTTACCCTCACCAAGAATGATGCCACAATATGAAGACAAGATGATCAATTTCAACAATTGGCTTAAGTACTGGTGTCATTCAAAGGGGATCCAATGCCTGTCAGCTTGGGATAATATGCTCGCCAAGCCACAATGCTTCGCTAGGGATGGCTTGCACCTGTCACCCCTGGGCTTTCGGATATTGGCAAAGGCTCTTGCTACCCCCATAGTGCCTTTTTTAGGCAAGGCTCAAAAGACAAACCCACCTCCATAGGTATCACAAGGGATAAGAAACTAAGAGTAATGCTACTCAATGCCAGAAGTCTAAATCTCAAGATACACACACTCGAAACTCTCCTTAGCATGGAGAACATCGATATCTGTGCAGTAACAGAAACCTGGTTCAGGGCTCCCGAGAGCACCCCAGCACTACCAGGTTATACCTCATACCATGCTTCGCCCCAAAACTTGGACCAGCACCACAAAAGGAGGGAGAGTATCGATATTCATCAAAGATACCCACACCTCCAGGTTGGTGGCAAAGCACGAAGCATCAGAGACTATCCATGTGCAACTAACAGTGGCTAAAACTGCCTTCCAGTTTATAGCCTGCTACGGAACACCCTCCCAAACCCAGGAACCCCACTTGGCCTTCCTGAGAACACTGGAAAATATTAAGGTCTCTCCAAACACTACCAGGTTATACCTCATACCATGCTTTTTGGCCCCAAAACTTGGACCGAACCACAAAAGGAGGGGGAGTATTGATATTCATCAAAGATACCCACACCTCCAGGTTGGTGGCAAAGCACGAAGCATCAGAGACTATCCATGTGCAACTAACAGTGGGTAAAACTGCCTTCCAGTTTATAGCCTGCTACAGAACACCATCCCAAACCCAGGAACCCCACTCGGCCTTCCTGAGAACACTGGAAAATATGAAGGTCTCTCCAAACACCATTATATTGGGTGACTTCAACTACCCAAACATAGACTGGGAGCATTACTCTAGCTCCAACACCCTAGCCCAAAGGTTCCTAGAATTTATAAACTCAAATGCTATGGAACAACTTGTTACCACTCCCACAAGAGGGTAAAACATACTGGACCTGATCATCACCAACATGGGGACTCTATGCTCCAGACCAGAAGTGTATCCCTCACTGGTAAGATCAGAACATAAACTAATCTCACTGGATATTCACATCCCGACCCCACCCCCAGCCCAGAAAACCACAGTGAAAAACTTCTCTAAAGCAAATTTCACACTCCTCAAAACTGAGGTGGAATCCTTCAAAGCCCCCGGGCCTGTGGAAAATACGGCCCAGACCCCAGAATCCTTTATAAACACATTCTATGAACACCTTCAGGATTGCATGGATCATGCAATCCCAAATAAAACCAAGACTCAATCCTCCAAAGGCAGACGTCCTGTCTGGTGGACCCCAGCCATAAACAAACTATACAATAGAAGGAGGAAGCTACTAAATGATAGAGCAAAATCCCCAAAAGGGAAGGCATCACTGATCAGTATTAGCAAAAAACTACGGGCACTCATAAAATTGTCTAAGGCCAGCTTCGAGAGAAAAATTGCACAGGACACTAAGGATGATCACAAGGCTTTATTTAGTTATGTTAGGAACCTGGGTGGTAATTCCCAGATATGCTCAGAATTAGTCCAAAATGACAAAAAATACACTGAACCCACAGACATTGCCAACATCCTAGCTGACAGGTTCAGCAAACTTCTCCTCCCCTCCCACCAAAAGGGCAAATATCTATCCCAGCAGAGTGCTGCCCCTGACATCTCAGATGCTCAGGTAAGAGCCGCCTCTTGAAAGCAAAAACACAGCATCAATGGGACCAGACGGTGTCCCGGCTACGCCCTACATGAACTCCAAGAAGAGCTAAACCCAAACATAAAACTACTGTTCAATCTCAGCCTTACTACAGGATATGTGCCCAAAGAGTGGTGTACAGCAACAGTGGTCCCTCTCCATAAAGGTGGTGCCTCAACGGATCCTGGAAACTATCGCCCCATAAGCCTGACTAGCTTGGTCTGCAAAGCTATGGAAAGGATCATCATGGACCTCATAAATAAAGATATTGGGGACCTACAGACACTGGATCCTACCCAGTTCGGCTTGTTAAGGGCAGATCCTGCCTCTTAAACCTGGTTGATTTCTTTGAAACAGTCACCAAGGCCATTGACGAGGGGAAGGTGGTCCACAAAGCCTACCTGGACCTCGCAAAAGCCTTCGATACAATACCCCACTCGGGCATTATAGATAAGCTCACCAGCTTAAATATAAACCCCTATGTCACTAGATGTCAGACTCCAAACCAGTTACAAGTGGTGTCCCACAAGGCTCAGTCCTGGGACCTCTCTTGTTCAGTATATATTTCTCGGAGGTACAGGCCAACGCGGAAGGACTGTGGCTGACCAAGTTCACAGATGACTGCAAACTGGGTGCCATAATCGACTCTCCAGCTGACACAAGCATCCTCCAAAAGGGCCTCATAGAAACAGACAACTGGTGCCAGAGCCATGGCCTCAAGCTAAATGCCAAAAAGTGTATAGTCATCCCCTTTGGCAAAAACAAATTGCCCACAAATTACCACATAGGTGGTAATCCATTAAGTACAGAAGAAGTAATTAGGGACCTGGGGGCCCAAGTTGATAGCAATCTCTCATTTGACAACCACGTGGCCAAAGTGGTTAGAAAAACATTTTATATAGCCCACCTAATCATAAAGGGATTCACATCTAGATCAGGGGAGGTCATCGTGCCTCTTTACTCATCCCTCATCAGGCCCATAATTGAGTACAATGCCCCTTTTGGGATGTACCTTACCAGACACCTGCAGCAACTGGAAAGACCCCAAAAGTACCTCACCAAGAGGATCAAAGGGTTCAAACAGATGCCATATGCTGCCCGGTTAAAGAAACTCCAGCTCAACTCAGTGGCATACCGCCTGTTCAGAGGCGATCTGTGCCTGAAATATAAAGCCATGTCCAACCCGGAATTAATGGACATGCTGCACCTCAGAAAATCCAAATACCATCAAGCTACGCGCTCGAGAGACTTGAACCTTAGCACTGAAATAAATAGGACATGCTGGAAGGACAGATTCATAACCCAGAGGCTCCCTTCACTCTGGAATAAAATCCCAGTCCAGGTTAGGCAGAGTCCCTCATTGACTCTCTTCAAGAGGAATCTTGATGAGTGGATGGGAGATTGTAGGTTTACCCTGGGTATCACTTCTGTGTCACTGTTAGACAGAGGCACAGTATACTAACCTCGAAAAAGGGCATAGCAAAATAAATTTAAAATGGGTGGCGAAAGCCAAACACATTCTGGCTAGGCTTATAAATGCCCTAGGGCAGATAGCCTAGTATGAACCTATGAACCTATTAGTTAAATAAACAAGCAGTATTAAGAGCACAGAACGTATAAGCCATGGTGGTGCAGTGGTAGCATTGTTGCCTCACAGCAAGAGGTTCTCCCGTTCGATTTTCGGTGGGAGCGCCTTCTGTGTAGAGTCTGCATGTCCTCCTCATGGTCGAGTGGCATTCGAAAGACATGCGTAGAATGGGCCTGCCTTCGTTGAATGTTGGGCGTCGAGCTGGCACCTCAGCCCTTGTAAAAAATCTACTGCCAATCATTAGCGGACCGGAGTTCTGCTGTGGTGCCATCTAACTGGGAAAAGCCAAAAGAAGAAGAAGAAGAAGAATTAAGAGCATGGAACACTCACCAAAAAGGTATATTCTCACATGTCTCTGTAGGTTTAGACATGGATAGTTTTATTTCTGTGCATTGTTTCTTGGCATAACTTTCTTTCTATTAGCACAACAAAACTTTCAAAGTCATTAATTTCAGTTTTATAGAATCACTTTCTTAAAACAGTAGGTAAAGATCTTTTTAATTTGTCAGCTGATAGCATTTTTTTTGTAATTTTCTTTAGTCTCAGGATCTACGGACAAATTAATAATGTGACTTAAATTGCATAATTGTGGGTGCACATTTTTAATCAGAAAATGTACAACTATGAGACTTTATAATTTCTGGCAAGTAATGTTTTTTTCTGACTTCATCATAGTACTGGAAATCAGTCCACTCCATGTCCTTGAAGATTCTCAATGGTTCTGCATGCAACTGAGCTAATAAGACATCATCCCAGTCAGCTCAGTCCCATCCCCTTCTGATAAGTAAGATATGCCTTATGGTCTTTCTCCAGGGTAAGTTGTTATAACAGTGCCACTATCCTTTGAGTAGCCATCAACATGGCTACAGTAAATCCCTTTGGCTGCTGCTACTTTTGCTTTTGTAAATGGTGTACCATGGTCATCTTGGCACATGGATGAACATACAGGTACACTAAAAAGTTCCAACAGCATCACAAAACTATGTAATTTTCTTTCTCTTTTTGGGAATTAATGTCAAGACAGCAGTAATAGATGTAGCCTCAAGACTTTGTTATTAATAATTTGTGACAGGATGCTGAAAATTAAACCAAATGGGAACACATTTACATAAAAAAATCATTTTATTATATACAAGCAAAATTAAAGGCAAACTAAAGTACCTGAGCCATGGTTAGGGCTATCTACCACAACACCACAGTGCTGGCAGAGTCTCTAATATTCTTTATGTGGTTCTTACCAAACTAGCCTGCACCTACATCCCATATCACTCTTTGACAGGTCTAGTGGTACCACATCCCACCAAATGAAATGGGTTTAGAGACTTCTTCAGGTCAAATCTATTTCAGCTGGTCAAGACATATGCAATGCTTGCAACACTCCTCCTTGAAGTGACCCAACTGAGAGGATTGCTACATTCACTTCTGACTTCTGCCAGCTGCTAAACAACTCCATATAAACAGCAGTATAAGTCTCTCTGGTGTAACTCCTATATTAATAAACTGCATTACAAATGAAAGAAGCTAAAGGAAATTTGTAAAAATTTCAAATGCCCCTACCTTAAGATCCCAATGAAACATGTCAGCAAGGATCTTGAGAGCACTATTACAAAATATAACATGGAGCTAGAGGAAACTGAAATTTTTCTTTGGTTTATGTCAGGAAAGTAAGGAATAATGTTTGAGAATGTAATGAGTTCATTCATAATATCAAACATTCTGACAACAAAGATATAGCCAATACCTTACCAGATAAATTTGCCCACATTATCTCTTTATCTATCCATGAAATTTAGTTTCCCCTGAAATCATGTTGGGCAAGTCTTATATTTCCTGCAAAAGCATAATGGGAGCAAACACCACTCCAGGCTGCCTTCTCATCAGGGCCAAATATGCAATGCTATCCTCCAAAAAAAGGAAGCCAATCTGGTGGTCCCCTGCCATAAACAGACTCTACAACAGAAGGAGGAAACTGATGCGGAATAAGGTAAACTCCCAAGACTGGAAAAACTCCCTTATCAGCCTCAACAAAATATTGAGATCCCTCATCAAATCCTCTAAAGCTAGCTATGAAAATAGAATTGCAGCAGATACTAAAGACAACCACAAGGCCTTCTATTGTTATGTAAAGAATCTCCACGGCAATACCCAGATTTGCTCTGAGCTACTGCACAATGTTACCTCCTATACCGAGCCAACAGATATTGCCAGTATACTGGCTGACAGATTCAGTGCCAACTTTACTCCTCTCCAGTTCTGGTGAATTCACCTGAATGGGTGGGGGCCAATGGAAAGGGGTGTGGCCAATCCAAAAGGGGTGGAGCTATGCTCAAAACCACAAAAACTGGAGCTTTAATTAAATACACTGCCCTGGGTGCCAAACCATCATTATGAGAGTCCAATCAAGACAAAACGAAATGTAGAAGAAAAAATATTTCAATGCATTGGCTACATGACAGCTTACTTAATATCTAGATTGAAACAAAAAGGTTGAGAGGCATAAAAAAAATAAATTACTTTTTAAATACATTACTGGAATGCCAGTTAAAATTAAGTATAAGAAAAACAAGCAGCACTCAACTCAAACCACTTCTCCTTGCACTGCAGTTCTAATTATAGTTTATATTCAGCTTTAGAAAACTACCAATTAACATGCTGAAAGTAGCAATCTCTGTGATACCCCCACTTGTAAAAATGTTTCTTATCCAAAAAGGACCTGCTGCCTGACAACAGCTATCTACTTGTTTCATGCGGAAAACATAATCAAAGTAAAAAATGAACAGCAAACAAGAAACAAGCTCAAGATAAATTGCTTAAAGGATTACTGCACAGGTTGTGGACCACACATGATAGATTGGCATTCCGTTTAGTTTATGGCCGGTAAAGCCTGCAAAGATGACTGCAAGTCTCCAACAAATGTAATGAGCTTCTGAAAAGTCTGTAATACTGTCCTTTATTACAAAGACTGTCATATGCATTTCAATACATAAGGCTTGTACATTATCTAGTTATGTAAATATTCTCTGCATGGCAACAACAAAAAGGCTTTCAATGTTGGTAATTCTTTAACAGCATGCTTATTAAAGCTTACTTGCATCTTACAATCTCAGATAAGCTTACCTTTTGGTTATTAAAGCATTGTTACTTAAACACAGAGCAAAAGGCACTGAAACAGCATGCATTTTCTGAATAATAAGAAGCATAAATCAACAGTAAAAAAATGACAGAAAACCAGAACATTCTGCAAAATCAAGGACAGATGAAAAGCCACTGTAGTACTTGTGTCTACCTTGGATGGGGGGATACTCTGCACACTTACACTGCATAACTGCACCTTGTCTTGCTTGGACACATCCAGGGACACTACATGGGGGAGTGGGGTGCAACAAATATGTCACAATTTGAAATGTCTCTGGCTGATGATAATGGACCTGACACATTTGACATACCTCTCAACCTTAGAGCAAGAAATCTGGACAAAGTCATACAGAGAAGTGGGACAAAGGCCCAAAAATAAGGACAATTTTTAAATATTGCTCTTATACACTTAAAAAGCTAATAGAATAGTAGGCCTTGCATTAGTATGAATTTTCTGAAGGGTATGAAATCTGAAACTCAAATGTCTGTCATTATTTTCTAACTTCAGTCTTTAATGATTTACCACCAGTTTGCCAGAAAACCACAATTTTATGAAAAATGGACCAAAAATGTGATGCAAAAATATAAAATAGCCACACAATACAGCAGGGAGTCTGTCAAAGAAGGGACAATATTTTAATATTAGTATTGCTAACTTGAGCAGGTGACAAAATAAGAGAGTCTACATGCATTTTTGAAATAAAAGTAATCTATAACTCTGATTATTACAGCTATTTATTAATTGTAAACCCTCCATGTTTATTTTCCAAAATTGCCATTTTACAGAGAGATTATTAGGGGGAGAGCAACATTTTCAGCCAAAATAGGGGACAGTTGAGAAGTTTGGATATGGCTAATTCTATAAAGTGATTTATTTGCGTTTACCTCTCAACCTGTTAATGCAGGAAATCTGGACAAGGCCAAATATATTAGGGGAACATACAAACAGTACTAAAAATTGCTCTTGTATAAACTTAGACACTTGATAGAATAACAGGTCTTGCTTTAGCATGCATTTTTCTGAAGGTTATGAAGTCTGAAACTCAATGTCTTTCATTATTTAGTGACTTCATTCCTAAATGATTTGCCAGAAAACCACAATTTTTATGAGGAACAAACCAAAAATAAGAAGCAAAAATCTATTCATTCTGTGAAAATTTGGACAGTTGACAGGTATAGTTCAGCCAGGGCTCTCTTTGTGTTTGTCGCCCTCCCTCCTCCCCCACAAAATCATGGTCAAATGAAGCCTCCCCCCTGCAGCCATTCCAATGTCCCATTACTTGGCTATTTCGCCCCATTTACCATAAACACTGTAATGTGCATACTGCTTTACTTCTACGATGATTTGGATTTCATTTGAATCTTTTATTTTGCATTTTACAGCACAAAATACTAATAGACATCTGCTAAACAAAGCAATGCAGGTTCACAATGAAAATAGACTCAGCATTAAAACTTCTCTGGCCTTGAAACTCACATTCATTGAAACAGCTTTGAAACCCACATTCAAATAAAATACATTTGTCCGGTGGCAGATAAAGATTAACTTTGTGCTGTTTTCATATCATAGGCCCCTTGCACATGAAACATACATGTGTTCTGTTATACACCTTCCCGATTGTATTAAATTATATTCCCTGTATAATACAGTACAGTTGTTAAAGGGTGTTTTAAATATATTGTTTTATACATTTTTCCAGTAAACAATGAAACAAAATGCATGCACCAATAATGTCAAAACTGCCCAATTCAGAACATTTCCATCATAAAAGTCTACTCAAACTTATGCAATCCACCAGTATCAGTAAATATGCACAACCTCTGCAGAAGTAAAAGTCATCTAAATAATTGCACATTAAAGAGATCTGTAATTAATGAAGAGATTGCTGCTAGCAAACAACTTTATCTTTCATTATTTCATCTACAAATATACTGTCTGTTGCCCTTGAGGAATAAATTGCTCATGTTACATTAAATAAATGATAAGCTAGTAATATTGCAATACAGAATGGATGGCAAACTGATAACAGGTTCATAGTTGCTAGGTATCTTTTCCAAAGAGGACATTCGCAGGACTGCAGCATCCACGCCCTTTACAACACAGTACAGTATCAGCAATGTATCTACATACTGTGGGAGTAGGACCCATAGCCTTCTGCATCAAAAGCAAGTATATTACCTGTTGTGCTATTAACAGTGGAAGCTGACTCAGCATAAGTAGCACTAAACTTCTCTTCCCTGAACGTGTCAGCTCCTTGTAAAATCCACTTGACATTCAACTGTATCTCTCCTCTTTGCAACACAAGAAATCTGGAAAAAGCCAAAATTTATTGGGGGGGGCAAAAGCCCAAAAACTAGGGGCACATTTTAAACATTGCTTGTATAATCTTGGAAAGTTGCTAGAATAAAATGCTGTGTTAGCACCATACATTTCACTGCCACATCTTGAACCCAGGTCCCTGTCGAAAACAGTCAGAGCAACATACCACTATGCCAAATCAGCTGTTTCTTTAAAGAGAGGAAGACTGAAACATAAATGGCTACCATTTAGTGAATTCAGTTCTCATCATAGCTCTCAACCTCTTGGCACAAAACACATGGACAAAGCCAATAATGGAGGAATACAGCCCCCAGGCATATTCAGTGAATTCAGTTCTCACCATAGCTCTCAACCTCTTAGCACAAAAAAACTGGACAAAGCCAATAATGGTGGAATGCAGCCCCCAAAATAGGGACACATTTCAAATATTCATCTTATAAACTTATAAAATTGTTAGAATAAAAAGTTTTGTGTTACCATGCACTTTCTGAAGAATATGAAGTCTGAAATTCAAATGCCTGGCATTTTTATGCATTTAACATTTGTTAACCAGGAAAGTCTGACTTGGAACAAAGCCAATTTTTAGCAGCGGCCCAGAAAGTAACACTCTAGTTACATGTCTTTGTAACACTGGAGAAAACCAGAGCACCTTGAGAAAATCCACACAAACACAGGGAGGACAAGCAGACTCCACACAGAAGGCACCCCAGGCAAGAATCAAACCAGAGAATGTCTAGTTGTGAGGCAGCAATATTACCACTGCACCATCAATTATTTAGTGAATTAAAACTTCAGAAAGCCACAGATTTTATGAGGAACAGAACAGAACAAAACTATGAGGCAAAAATCTGAAAAGTTTTCAGAAATTGTGGTGGGGAGAGAATTCAGGCTCTTGCTACCTGCACCTAAGGAACTGGGTTTGAGCCAACTGTATTTCAGCCTAATACCATTTAGTAAAATCTCAAAATAATTTAAGTATGCATGCGGGTTGAGTTTAGATTATTTCCTGATAAGTTATAAATGCAAACATTCTAAACTCAATTATTTTATTTTTTTTAAAAGACATTATGAGCAGACTTCAGACCTCATGGTGATATATTTCAGTCTTTCTGCAATAAAAAAAAAAAAAACAAATCTAATCCATTTTAGTTCTTGAATAGAGTCACAGAAACTATGAAGTGTGATGGAGTGAAAAAGTTGCAGTTAAAAAAAAGCCATAATAGTTTTTGGCTGAAATGAACCCTTTTTCCAGCAACTGACAACTTGCTTGCGAGTGTTTGTTTTTGAGGTCCTTAGCTTTACAATCACTGCAGGAGGTAGAGGGCCATATTCGACCTGCAAGTTTAGGATGTATTTTTACTACTTTTAGCCACATTATGATTCCTGAGATTTCCACTCTTTCATCATTTGTCAGACTGCTGAAAATATCCTTATACTTTTATAATAGTTAGCATAATGCTGCCAATGGCATACTGTTACACAAATTATGACAGGATATGATTCATTCTAAAGGTATAGGTATACCAATTGAGGACAAAAAAAGAAAAATAGTTAAAATCTGCCATTAAAAGTTCTGAGTTGTGTATTTGCTCAGTGGTTAGGTCATTGCTTTTCATGCTTTGGGTACATTTCTGGCTTATGTCTTTGTGAAATCTGCAAGCTCTCCTTTTGTATGTTTTATCAAAAACTACTCTGCTTTTTCTATCACCTCCCAAAACATACCAGTTAACTGGCTACCCTTCAGTTGTCCATTTACCTTTGTCCTGGCATAATAACCTATATGAGATGTATTCACATAGCTGGTTCACATACTGTTAGGTCACAACCTCTGTAGTTTGTTTTTATAAATGCATATTTGCTTTGACCCCGAAGCAACCATCTGTTTTCATAATGCTTTAGTGTAATTCAGTAAACAAAAAAGGAACTTATCTGAGAAAACTTATAAACTAAGGACAACCATTTCTGAAGAACGTGAAAGTCCTCCATATACAGTTAAGTGGATCAAAACACAAACTTTTTTCCCTTTTGTCTTTATGACATAAAGAATACAGATATGAAATTAAAAAATAAGAGGCATGCAGTCCAATGCAGACCCTTTTGCTTTTGGTCTAATTCCATTTTTTGCAAGAGCCGTACTAAATTCCCAGCTTTTCACAAATGGCAGGGCATTTGGTTTCTATAAATGTATTCCCTTTCAAAGATGATGGATCCTGTTGAGAAACACTGTGTCCATGTATAGCTTTTCAACATGCGCTTATGTAGTCTGAGAAGAAACAATGGGGAACAGTGCCAGGGCAGAGCTCTTAACAACATCATCATCATCATCAACAACCATTTCCCAGTCTGCGCCAAGAAAAACCAGCAAAACCTGCAACCAGATGACCAGACTGTCAAGAGTAGCTTTGGTGAAACTACCAAACATATGAGGCACATAAGCATCTTGTGAATATTCTCACAAAAATGAAAAAATGAGTTTATAGTACAGGACCTGCTTACACACACACACACACACACACACACACACACACACACACACACACACACACACACACACACACACACACACACACACACACACACACACACACACACCATACCTGTGTTGAATTACTCCTGTCCAAGTCTTTGCAGCAGCTTCATCCAAGTCTCCGGTTCTCGTGCTATGATCCAACATCGTCCCCCAAGAGCAGGCAAGCTATCCAGCCTGCAGATGTTGCATCTGATCCCCTTCCAGTCTATGCGGTTGTAACCTCATAGACTTCTGGGGCATCATTGCCTGCAATCCCTTCTTCTGAATCTGGACTGCTGTTTCAGCAGTCCGGATTCCTGCACACATGCATGCACTTCTGTGAATCAATGCCGATCCGAGCATGTATGCATGCTATTCATTCCAGGACTCATTGCTGGTTTTCCAGCTGGGGGGGCTGCAGTCCTACAGTCCATTACCATGAGACACCCCCCCCAATGACCAATCACAATACCAGTAGATTGCCAGGCACTCAGTATTACTGCTGCACAGGTTAAAACAGCACTGTCCAAGGCTAAGAATACAGCTTCTATGGGACCTGACAGTATCCCTGGTTGTGTTCTACATGAAATACAGAGTGAACTAATACCTCACCTGTTTACCCTGCCTCACCTCAGGCTTTGTCCCTACTGAATGGTGCACTGATACAGTTATCCCTCTCCACAAAGGAGGAGTGACTACAGACCTGGGAATTATCACCCCATTAGCCTTATGAGTCTGATATGCAAAGCTGTGGAACACATCATCATGGACCTAATAAACAAGGATATAGGGAATATCCAAACTCTGGATCCCACACAGTTTGGTTTTGTGAAGGGTAGATCATGCCTGCTCAATTTGGTCGACTTCTTTGAGTCAGTCACCGGAGCTGTGGATGAAGGCAAGGTGGTTCATACAGCCTACCGTGATCTGGCCAAGGCCTTTGATACTATTCCCCACTCAGGAATCATAGAAAAACTCACTAAGCTAGGTCTCAACCCCTATATCACAAGTTGGGGTGCAAAATGGCTCACAGATAGAACCCACAGTGTGAAAGTAGCTGACTCCAAGTCAAACTGCTGACCAGTCACGAGTGGAGTGCCACAGTGTTCGGTCCTGGGTCTTCTCCTGTTTGGTATCTACTTCTCTGAAGTCCAGGCCAACACAAAGGGACTCTGGCTGACAAAGTTTGGAGACAATTGCAAGTTGAGAGCTATTATTAACTCCTCAAGTGATGTTGACATCCTACAGAAAGGCCTTACTGGGACCAACAACTGGTGTCAGAACCATGGCCTTAAGGTCAATGCCAAAGAATGTGCTGTCATCCCCTTTGGGAAAAACCCATTTCCCATGAATTATCACATCGATGGAAGTCCACTGAACACAGAAGGTGTTATAAGAGACCTGGGAACACAGGTTGACAGTATCTTCTCTTTTGACCACTACATTGCCACTACGGTCAGAAAGTCCTTTTATGTGGCACATCTCATTACTAAGGGTTTTGCATCCAGGAAGAAAGATGTCATTGTCTCCCTCTACTCTCCCCTCATTAGGCCAGTCATTGAGTACAATGCCCCATTTGGCATGTACGTCACTAAACACCTGCAACAACTGGAGAGGCCACAAAAATACCTCACAAAGAGGATCCTAGGCTTTAAACATTTGTCATATATGGACAGATACAAAAAACTCCAACTATTCTCTGTCTCATATCGCCTACCTACAGGCGATCTCTGCTTGACTTACAAAGCCATGTCTGACCCAGATCTGTTAGAAATGCTGCATATAAAGAACTCTCAATCTATCCCACATGGCAGAGACCTCAACCTCATTACCACAATCAACTAATCATGCTGGAGGGACAGGTTCATAACTCAGAGACTGCCCATGCTATGGAACAGACTTCCCACACATGTCAAGCAGAGCACCTCACTGGCCTTCTTTAAGAGAAATCTTGATGAGGGGATAGGAAATAGAAAATTCACCCCGGGGAGCACTCCAGTGGCTTTACTCGACAGATGCACTGGGAACTAAGGTCAGGTGGCATGATGCCAGGGTAATCCTATGGGCTAGGCTTGTAAAGGCTCCAGGGCCATTAGCCTAGTACACACCTATGAACCTATGAACCTATTAGTCAAGCCTCTACATACGTTGTTTAACCTCAGCCCATCTGCAGGGTTTGTGTTTGATGCCTGGAAAACAGCCACTGTGACTTCTCTACACAAGGTTTCCCCTCTGCAGATCCAGGTAGTAATAATCCCATTGGCCTCATCGGTGTTATGTGCAAAGATGTGGAACATACATAGGCAAAGTTATTTAAGCAGACATAAGCAGCTTAAATGACCCAGCAGGCAAACATATTTATGCAGACATATGCAGTGTAAAGGATGCAGGCACAAATCATTCAGGTTTTCTGAAGGACAGGCCCCGTGTCTTGAGCTTATTAAGCTTCCTTGAAAATGTTGCAGAGGCTGTGAGCAGAGGTCACTCCATGCTCACTGCTTATCCCAACCTGGCAAAGGCTATAGATACTATCACCCATGCTAGTATTATTACAAAATAAGACAAAGTTAAAGTAAACGTCGACATTTTCCACTTCACTGCAAATTTGTAAAGGTTGTTTGCACTCTCTTTGAATGTAAAATTCTAATAAGTGGGGTATCACTGGGATCAATGCTTGGCTCTCTTCAGTTTGACATTTATTTTGCTAACATCCAAGCTAATATCCTAGACGTGTGTTGACCAAATTTACTGATGAGTGCAAACAGGGACTGTTATTTACTCACCTGCTGATATTAACAGCTGCAGCAGAAGTGGAATATGCACATACTTGTGTTTTAAAAATAATCTCAATGTAAGTGAAAAAAATGACTTTCAGCATTAAATAAAAGCTGCTTCCTCATGATATGTTATAAACGGTACTCCATCTCAGCCAGATACAGTCATATGAAACTTAGGTACTTACAACTGACAACTATATTCATTCAACATGTTCTCACCATAGTCATGAAATCTTTCTATCTGCACAGTTAATTTCCTAAGGAATATCTTGAACAGTCGAAGAAGTCATCCTACTACTGTACTGTTCCTTAACTAAACTATTATTGAATACAATGTCCCCTTGGTAAGTACAAATCCAAGCATATTGATCAGACAGAAAGTTCCCAAGTATTTCTATCCAAGAAAATTAAAGGCATTAAATCCTTTACTATCCAGACAGATGAGCATGACCTTATTTATACTCATTAGCCTATTGGCTGCTCTGAGGTGACCCATGTCTCACATTTTGAGCCATGAAAGACCAAGTTCTATCTGATCTCCTGTTTCTTTGTAAAACAAGTTTCTCTATAAACAACTATATTAGGGACCTAAATCAACAAAACAAAAGTAAACAAAATTCATTGGAGAGATAAATTCCTAATTCACTGTGTTCCCAGGGTATGGCACAAGTTTCTACTACAACTCAAACAAAGTACTTCTTTGGTTACCTTTAAGACTAGGGTTGATGTCTTGAGGGTCTATATCATATCATCAAGCCTTAATTTATCAAACACATGATCGTCAAACCTTACTTGCCAAACTACCAATTCACTGAATGACCTATTGATTGAACTGGAATCATCAAAATGTTTTAGTTGGCCAATACTGTGAAAGGTAAACTTTTTTACGTTTTTGCAGGGGGGTTGCGGGATGTATACTGGAAAATTTATTGGAGCAGAGTGACCGCTGAGATCACACTACAGTGAGGTAATGGATAAATCACGGATAGTTGGCCTGTCAATCACACATTTTTTCAGGATGCCCAAGAAAAGTCATTCAATGATTAGATCGTTTGATGAATAGGTAGTTCGATGATTAGGATTTGATGATTAGGTTTTTAATAAAGTAAGCATTCAACCATATGATATGTACCCAATGTCTATATAGGCAAAAACAAATTTATATCAGGGTTATTGTGTATATCTGTGTACAATTTGATTTGTGAGGACGATTAAGTGTTTGAAAAGAATTACCAGATCTAGTAAAGCAACCACGGATGTGTTACTGTCTGTCTCCCACAGATCAGAAAAGGCAATCTTTCCTACCTCTGCTGTTCAGTCTGTTGGTTTCTTACTTAAAAATATTGCTCATCATTACTTCAGACAGTTTGCATATTGTAGAACTTCTCACGTACTTAAATATCTGACCCACTGCCAGTGTCTGAGTGGTACTTTCTGCTCAGCATCCATCCTTGTTTCTGTCACTATTATTTCATTGCTCCAGACATTGTGTACTGGCCACAAATAAAAGTATTCACTGTTCTGCCAATGTAATGGCGTTAGTATTAATCATTAATGAGACAACTGCAGAGACAGTCTCCCTATTAATGAAGAAACTGTCCTTGGAGCTAAAGCATGTTTACTTCATCAGAATAAGAGAGCAGCAATATGTACTAACATCATCTGTATCTAAGCAAAATATACTTGTATCACATGGTAACAAACTGTCCTATTAGTATGCAGCAGGGAAAGGCAGTCAACCCAATACAAATTATCAACAGGCAATCTTACCCAAGTTCTGGGCAGGATTCATTATTTATTTAATTATTTATAATTCTGAGTTTAAATTATTCATTAGGAAATTAAACTTAGAATGAAATATTTAACAATCAATTATTTTGAGAAAAGGAAACTGAAATTTCTCAGCCAGTCATGTAGAGGTACTGTATTGCATTATTGCAGTAATTTACATGGACCTCACCTCAGCCTCACCCCCGGCATCAGTGATGTTGAGAATAATAGTTTTCATACAAACATGAATGGATATATCTGTACGTTCATTGTAACCATTAGAAAAAACTACTATGTCTACTGTATGCATTAAAAATACTAAATGCTTCCTTTAGAAAAAAAGTACATACCGGATGTATTGGAAATCTCACCATCTGAACAAGGGATACAATCAAAGCAACATGCTGGCTGTCCTTGTCTCACAATTTTTCTGTATCCAGGATGGCAGGCTTCATTACACAGAGAGGTTGGTACCTGAATAAGACATTTAAAAATAATGAAATTAGCATTAGCATATTTTAATGCATAACCAGCTTTCTTTCCTAAATATGAATCCATTGTTAATTCTTTGATTAAAAAAAGAAAAAAAAAATACTACACACATGGTAGTGTGTGTGTTAATTGTCAGATACCATTGCAGATATTAATTATCTGTTTCTGTTGACACTACTATTGTGGACATATGCACAGAACCCATTAATAATAGTTCTGCAAGAGCTCTGATACATTAATTTAAACAGTATGTATATCACTGGTAGATGATTATTTTTTTTACCATAGCTAAGATTCAACATTTCTAAGGTAACAAATAGTGAAGCAGTACAAGGATTTCTTTATTGGCTCTAGAATATCATTCATCATTCTTTTTTTTTCTCATCTCTTGATTCACAGGCACTCTGCCTTCTTTGGCACTCATGCCCTTCTGCTGCACATTCTCCCATGCAGTTCATCCATCTCTTGGCTGGATGTCCTGGTGCAGGAAAACAGGGGCAGCTATCCTGGGCACAAGGTGTTAGGTGTCATGATCGGCTCCTTTCCCTGTTACTTACTGTGAAGCAAAACTTTACCTTTAGTTTTAATAAGAAAACCTTGTTTGTCCAAAATTCATGAGGAGGGCTTTTTTGTCTTCCACAACTCTTCAGCAATAGAGTTTTGGGTGCCAGTTTAGGGAACTGTACAAGGTGATAGCAATGGTTCTAGATATCTATATGTATCACAGGATCCTAGGTTCATAGGTTCAGAAATCTATACTAGGGTAACAACCACTGGGGCCTTTATAAGCCTAACTATGCAACCAAAATGTATCCCACACATTATTGTGCCGTAGAGGTTATTTTTAAGGGTTAGCTATAAGCTAGGGCAAGATTTACAGTCTTTCTCTCTCTCTGTCTATTAGAGAGGCAGGTTCTCTTGGATATTTACCTTCACCCTAATGTGTCCTGTTTCTTTCACAAGCAAAGTTTAAAGCCTTAAATCAAGTAATTCTGAAGTTATTTGTTTTATGGCTATTTTATTTTATTTATGTATCCTTTGTTGACTGGATTAGTTCCACTAGGCTCGTTTTATGGGAGTAACTAAGGTGGCATTTATATTTCCAGGTGAAATTTGGTCAGGCATTAGAGAAGTAGGACTAGTAGTCATTTTTCTGCCGAGACCCAAGGTGGCATTTATATTACCAAGTGAAATTTGTTCAAGGCATCAGGGACTTTACCTACTCTGCTACGGCACTTGTAGCACATACAGATAATGACTATGAGTGTCCATTCGGTTCCTATAGTAGAGATGGTTGAAAGAGTGGTGCTAAAACATGGTAACAGAAGGAGGTGGAGCTGAAGTGAATGCCAGCTTTGCAAAGATGTCTTCTATGAGAGAAGAAAATGTTGTTCAAGTTATTGAAAAAAGAGATTGGATGGAAGATTCTGAGGAAATCTTCCGCAAGGAGCTGTTGAAGGGTCAAAGATAGGGTTTCCAACTTCTCATGTCAAAAATTCTGGACATGTACATGAAAGCAAAATGCGTGCGGAATAGAAGTGTGCTTTAACCTCCACTCGAGGGGATTGTCATACAATATTACTATGCTCAATCAAACATATTCTTGTGTTCTTCAATGTCAATGGCAGTGTCCTTTATGTCTGGACTGTCTAGAAATATTCTAGACAGTTGTCATCCCCAGTCAAAGATCAAGGGTGAAATTATAATTACAACCCTCCAGTCAGGAGTGTTGAGGATGTATATGGGAGAATTTATTGGAGCAGAGTGAACCAGAGGCAGAAAAGGAAGCTTTATGGGACAAAATAATGGAGAAGTTGGGCAGCAGAGAAGAAAGGAAGAAAAAATAATTTGCAGAAATAGTAGGGACACAAAAGCAGCAGAAAAGGAAAGTAAAATATGGAAAAAGTGGAAAAGAGTGGAACAGAAGAAGAAGCATGTCCTGAGCATTCAATGTAAAGAAGAAACTGAGTTAGATAGAGACTGCTGAAGTTTTAGAATTTTTTTATAAAAAAAGGATGGAGAGAAAAAAAGACAAAATCAACATACAGTTTCAAACAGAAACTGAAAGAGACTGTTAAAATATTTACTTAAGAACTTGTGTAATGGACATGTATGTGTGGACTGTGAGAAGAAGAGGATGGTAGAATGTAAAACTAAACAAGAAAATAGAAATGAAAATGAAACATTACAATTAGATGAATAACAAATAGAGGAATGAGAAAGTAGTGAGGCACATCAAAAAGAAAGTTTAGATAAATGTGCAAAAAGTGGAAGGTGAAAGGAAATGTGGTACAGAGATCAGTGAGGAAGAAGATATAAACTGGAAAGTGATTACAAAGAAAAATACAATTGGGAAAAGAATTAAACATAGGAAAAAGAAAGTGTATAGAATAATAGCAATATATGCATGTAAAGAAAGGGAGAAATTATATTCTGATACACTAAATTATTTGATAGTAAATATCAATATTATAACAACAGGAAAACATCAAAATAATGAATCTAAATGACATATTACAGTGATTTAGTAAATATTATAAAAATAATAGAATAGAGACAAACTTAGATAATAATGAACTAATTGATAGTTTTCTGAAGGAAAATATACATCATAAATTAACTAATGAACAGAAAACTAAAACTGATAAGTCTCTTTCTTGTAAAGAATTGAAAGACCATATTAAAAGTCTCAAAACCGACAAGGCTCTATGGTTAGATGGTACCATCCCAGAAATGTATAAACTGCTACCTGACAATATTTTAAAAACATTATTGAGCATCTTTGAAGAAGTCAAAAGCTCTGATAATATTCCACCCTCTTAGAGATACTGTATAATTACAACTATTTTAAAATCAGGTAAAGATCTTGTATCATGTATTTCTTATCACCCTATCTCCCTTTGGAATGTAGATTACAAACTTTTAATGTCTATACTAGTAAAACGGCTAAACCATGGAATTAATAAATGAAGGTCAAGCTGCCTTTATAACAGACAGAAGAGTATACAACAATATTATATATGTTTTTTCATTGATTGATATAGCAAATAAAGAAAGAACAATCGATAATAAGTCTAGTTATTAATAAAGCTTTCAATTCAGTGAACTGATCATATTTGTTTAAAATATTAAACGAATTTAACTTTTCCTCTAGTTCTACAATATTAATTAAAACACTTTATAGCAATTCCATATCTTTTGTTAAATATGTTCCTTTCTATGTAGACCCTTTAATATAGAAAAACATACTAAACAAAGATCCCCTTTATGAAGATTTTTCATCAAAAATCCAACTTTTTCCTGACAACATACTGTTGACATGTAGTGACATAGCTTATAAACAAAAAATAACCAATTTTTAAAATTAGATAAAAAAAGTAACTGGGAAAATTCTCAAATTAAATATTTAAGTATTACTATTGAATCTAAGAACAAAGATTCCATATTTATAAACTATAAAACTTAATGGGTGAACTCATAAAGTGAACAGGCAATTGGAATAAGCTACTCTTTACAATGGAAGATAAATTCACCACGATTAAAATGATAATTTTACCAAAAATCTTATACTATATTCAATCATTAATTCTCCCCCCACTAAAAATTATAAGAAAAATAAATTCTACCTTACTTAAATTCTTATAGTACCTTAACGGAAAAAAAAAAAAAAAAAACAAGGACATCTTTAGAATGGCATCTCAAAAGCTGGGAGGTAGGTGGTACTGGGTAGCCAAACAATGAGCTATATACTAACACTGTAAATATTAAAATAATATTATTGTGGTTAGATACTTCATACAGCTCTTGTTGGAAATCTTTACATAGGAAAATTGTAATGGACAGCAACAACATTATCATAGATTCTTATATGAAACTGATTATCAATATATTCTACTGGGCTCTAAAAGATTTTATTCTGACTGAAAGTCACATGTTTACTTTTATGCCTTTTATTAACCAAATCATTTCAATCTTTAAAAGGTTTATGCATTCAAATTACTTAGTCAATGAATTACTAACCCTATTATTCCCCATTGTAGTCATTAATGGATGCTTAGTATCTTGTAATGCAAACACAATGACAGCTATCAAGAATACTAACCTAATATTTTGGCATCAATTTCCTTAATGGAAACAAAATACATCCTGTCCAATGTTTAATAGCAAGATATAGCATAGAGCAAGTATGCCGGTTAGATATACATACCTGTAAATAATATATTCAGGATAAAAATCAAAATATCACTAGATCTTCAAATTAAACCTGTTCCAAAAATCTTGGATCTATTCTCTAATGTTAATAGTGGGCCACCCAAGGGGAAGTCAAATTTATCAATTATATATAAGATAATTAGAACTGAATTTTTACCCCAGATATGACAATTTAGAAAGTCTCAACAAAAATTAGCAATGAACCATTTTCAGAACTAAATAAAGTGCTATTCTTAAAATCTGCAAGAAAGTCAACATCCTCACTTTACTGGAAAATCTATACATGGAAATATCTCCATAGAATCTTTCTTACACCTCATAAAATTGCAGAAATATATAAAACAGGAAACATTAAATGTCAGACATGTGATGAAGCTATAAATGCTGATTGGCTACACATGATAATGGATTATAAGTTGGTGACTTCCTTTTGGAGTGATTTTAAAAACTTTTCTAAGGCTTTGCAGTTACACAATTACATTATTACTGACTCCTTGATCATTTTTAATTCTATAATTCTAGCAGCTATACCTACTTCTCAAATACATCTTCTTCAGGCAATACTTGCCATTGAAAGAAAAGTTATAACAAAAAAGTGGAAATGTAAAAATGAATTAACATTTGGTGAAATTGTGTGCCTAGCTAAGGCTGTCTGTAAAAATGAGTTTCAACTATAAGAATAAGAACTTTAAACATAACTCATCAGTACATATCTTAGCAAAACCTCACTGATTTACTGGAAAAGTACTAATTGTTAAGAATTATAAATATTATTGTCAAGGACTTTGGCACATAGTTACCATTTATGTTGTTATACACTGTTTTAAATATTGAAGGACTTGTTAAGACAAAATAAAGAGTTCAAAAAATGAGACACATTAAAATGAATCAGAAGTATGAGCTAAGCTTTGTTAGTCTAAAGGAAAGTTTGAGAAGTAGTTTGTTCATTTTCTTCAACATACTAGGAATATGTTATTCCATGGTAGAATGTTTTAGGGTTATATCATTAGGTGTTTTGTTAATTGCTTCAAAAGTTTTGTCCATAGTTGATGATTCCATATTGTTATATATAAAGTATATAATAAGTTCTGAACATAAATGCATTTTCATCATACCTGGGTTCTTTCTTTCTCATATAAATGTCTGATTTTAAATGTGCATCTGCTAATATTAATGTATTGAATAATATAGTAAAAAGAGGGAATCTGTTCAAACAATTGCAATTGCATAAAGTTCAAGTATTATTTCTAGAGGAAACACATTTAGTTAATAAAGATGTAAATAAACTTTCATTAAAGAATTATTTGGATTTAGCAGGCTCTGGCATTTAAGCTGAACGAAGAGACACCCTCATTTTATGGAAGAACTTACCAGTGATCCCTAAAGTAAAATATACTTATACTGATAAAAATGGTATGTTAAGCATTGTTATGACTAAATGGAACAGAAAACTATATACATTGGTGAACTCTTATTGGATTCCAGTGGTTGCAGCTAAACATACAAAAAATTACTTAGGTACTATAGCCTATTACATGAAAGTTGAAGCCATACTGGCTGGTGACATTAATTGTATTTTATCAAACAAATATCCCACTGCAAACAGAAATCTGAGAGTCACAGCTTCAGCCAAACACTTAACATTTTTAAATCTAATATATTTAAGGAATATATGAGTTAAGGAAACAAACTCATTTCAATTTATCCATTATTTATATAGATATGGAGCACAAACAATTATTGATACATTTTTTTCTCAAACAATCTGTTATCACATAGAGAAATTTCACTAGTTTCATGTCTGTTCTTGGAGCATAATGCTATAATCTTTAATATTATTTAAAATAAACTGACAATCTAATGCATCACAGGAGATTACCAGTGTACATTATTAAAAAAAATGATTCAATGATTGGTATGTTAAAGAGAGCAAAAATTTCCTAGAAATAAATATGAATGGTGAAGTAACTGACATTGTCCTATGGGATTCACTAAAGGCTTTCTTAAATGGAAGAGTTACAAATGGGTATATTAGTAAAACAAGAGAATGGGACAAATAATTGAGTACACTACAGGTTAAAATAAACACACTAAAGATAAATCTAAAACCAAATGACATTAATCAGCCTGAACTTAAAAACTTAAATACAAAATATGTCGAAATTCTAAATCATAAAGTTTCAATGAACCTGGAGAAACTTAAACTTCAAGTGTAGTCAGTAAACCCTTTAAGCTTGCATAAACTTGCTGTTAGATCAAAGAAAATGAATAAACTAAATTATATCAAAGTAATTATAACACACAAAACAATACGAAAGAAAGTAGAACAGGTATTAAAGAAATTCTTGAAGGCTTTAAAATATTTTATGAAAAGTTAAATAATAATACAAATAACCTAGATAATGATGATAAACTTTTCTAAGAGAAAATATAAATACAGTAACCAGTGAACAAATAAAAATTATAGACCATTCACTTTAACAGAAATAAAGGATCAAATGAAAAAAGTTAAAAAATAATAAGGCACCAGCCTTAGATGGTTTCATACCAGAACTATATAAATTACTCCAGATGATGCAGGTAAAATATTACATAAGGTCTATGGAGAAAGAAAAACAACTGCTGAAGTCCCCGTCATAGAAATATTCCAGTTTAACACCTATTTTAAAACAAGATAAGGATACTACAAAGTGTTCATCATGCAGACCCATTTCACTTTTAAATGTGGAGTATAAGATGTTCATGTACATTTTAGCTAACATAATTGATCTAAAGTAATTAAGAATGGTCAAAGTGGGTTTAATTTAAATAGATAAGAACAGTACAGCATAATAAGAATACAAGCATTAATAGACTATGCAAATAAAAATTAGAAAAAAACTTTCTATCATTAGACTCTATTTAGATAAGGCTTTTGACTCAGTTAATGGGTTGCACCTCTTTAAAACACTTAAAATGTATAATTTCTCACCTGAGCTAATTGCATTAATCTCTAATTTATAAAATAACTCTTGTGCTAATGTTAAAATAGATTATTTTCTTTCTAATTCCTTTACATTACAAAAAGGCAGAAAACAAGTCTGTCCATTATCACCTTTACTTTTTACATTAGCTATGGAACTCTTTGCTAATAATGTTAGATCCAATAAGAGCAATAACTGTATCAAACTAAAAGATTTTGAACTAAAGATTCAACTCTTTGTTGATGATGATTTACTAACAATAGGAAATATAGAACATTCATTAAAAAATATAATTAGTTCTGAGTCAGTTTGAAGAAATACCAAACTTAGAATTTAATAATAATACAAAGTGCATCACTAATTAATAAAACAATTTAAAAATCATATGAATAAATCTAATTTTAATTGCAATAGCAATCAAATGAAATGCCTTGGTATAGCCATTATATCCAATAGTAAATAAATGATGTAAACAAACTTTCAACAGGTTGTTGATAAAATTTTAAGTATAGTCTCAAATTGGAACAAATTATTCCTCATCATGAAAGAAAAAGTAATGCTTATTAAGATGGTAATTATTTGTAAAATATTGTTTGTCTTACAGTCTTTAGTACTATCTCCACAAAAATTGATGAAGAAGATAAATACTACTCTACTTAAAATTTTTTGGCATCCTACAAAACCAAGACTTTCCTTTGATTGGCACAGAAAAGGCTGGGATAATGGTGGAGTAGGATGCCTTGATATTTAATTGTATGCAACTTTAGCAATTGTAAAACTTATACTGTTATGGATAAATTCATAACCTTCAAAATTTTTATTTATTTTTATTTTACATTTGTTAACTGGGCTAGTCTAACTGAATATATTTCCATTTTTTTCAGGGAAACAAATACACCGATAAATATTACTAGTAAATAAAAATATATCACAACCAGTCATAAACAAATGGTTCCTAATAGTTGTATCTGATTATTAAAATATTTTTGTGTAAATGGAATTACACCCACTTCTCAAATTCCCTATTTAAATAACATCATTTCCATTTTCAAAATGTTCACATATTCTAACCATTATATTAAAGACTTAAATTTTTCTATGTTTTTATTTGCATATACAAATGACTGCTTAGAAATGTATAACTTCAATAAAATGCTAGTATTGAAACAACAAAGTAATTTAATTTATTGGCATCAGTTCTTAAATTGTACTGATATATATACTGTTGAAAATGTAAGGGATAAATACAATCAAGATTCTGAAAATTGGTTAATTTTACAAATATTTAGTGACTTAGTGAACACATAAATAAGATATTTAACCTAGAAAAGAAATTGTTCCTAAAATAAATTTCAATAATAATGCAATGAAAAATAAATAATATTTGGTCACAAATTTATAAAATGTTTAAGATAGATTTCACATAATTAGACCGTTCCTACTGGAACTACTCCTCAAAATTTAACAATGAAGACTTCTCTGAAGAATACAATAAATTCATCTTAAAATCTACAGATAAAACTACATCTTTATATAATTGAATTTTTCACTTGGACATTTTTACACAGAGCTTTTGTCACTCCTACCAAAGTTACAATTATGTATAAATCAAATAGAAATAAATGCTGGAGATATGATTCTGAAATAATAGCTGATTGGAGGCAGATGGTATATGAATGTGAAGTCATCTCCCTTTTTTAAAGAAATTAATAACATTATTCAAGATCAATGGTCAGATAGTTGTAATATTCCTAAATCTTTAGTTTTATTTAATGCTCTAATTCCTCAGATAATTCAAAAAAACTCAAATGCCTCTTCATTGGTATATTCTAGCTGTAGCCAGAAAAGTAATTACTAAAATTGGAAAAGTAAAGTTACCCCTTCAAGTGTTGAATTTGTTAGCATGGAAAAATTTTGCAGTAGTGAATTGCATACTGTAAAGATAAGAACTTCTAATATTACACATTCATATAAATCCTGGCTTACACTTAAATACTTGCTTGAAAAATATTAATTGTTGCTGATGATTTACATTCATTTAATCATATTTCACTCAATCAGATCCACTTTCTGGGAGGTCGGAAATGCAAAAATTGAAAATGCTGACTACTAATATGTCTGACTGACAAAATCTTGCCCCCTTCTTGACCCATGTTAATGCTTGCACTTAAGTCCAGAGTAGTAGGGAGTTTTAAATTTGGGATTTGTTTCAGGCATACCAGAATTCAGCATTTTTAATTTTTTGTTGAAGCACTGTGATTATGAGATAACTCGACAGAGTGCAGAAAGGGCAAATGAAGGTAATCCATTGTTGATGTATGACTTTGATGTATTGATCAGATTTGGACCTATGCAAATAGTTGTTTATTTTATAATTGATTTGTTTATTTATTGTTTTAAAACCAAATATTTTTTTTATTTTAAATGAATAAAAGAGAAAAGGAATGGAAAATAAAGAAATAAGACTGTGCCAGGATAAAATAAAAATGTGGAAATTAAGAATAAATAAAATTGATGAAAATAGGAAAAGTTGTTGTAATAATATTTTGAGACAAAATTATTGTTTAAATCCTTGGGAACATTTAGCAGGAGAAAAAACATTAAACTATAAAACAAAGGAATAAATACTGTATGAAAAAAGTTGTTTATTAAGATTTTTTTATGGAGAGTGCAGATTTATATTGGAGACAATAGAACATGTTTTTTATTACCATGTAAAAGAGTTAAAAATTATGGGAAAAATAACAGAAAATAAAATAGTAAAGGATTTGCAGGATTACAAACAAATAAACATGGACAGCCAAAGTATGGTTTCTATAAACAACATAGTAAAGAATATGCTAAGAATATGGATGGAAAATATTTGTAAAATTTGGATGAATTAGAATGAAAGCTTAAATGAGGTTATGTTTAATGTTAAATTAATTTTACCAAACATTATAAAGACAATCATTTGGTGGTTATGGAAGAAATAGTGGGGGGTTGTATGAAATGTGATTTTTTTAGTAATTAATGGAGAGTTAAAGTATGAGATGTTATTTCTTTTTTGTAAATATGTAAAGTTGTGTATTGTAAATAAGGTGTAAATAAAAATTCCTTATGCTTTTCAATAGAATTACTTCTAGACTTGATAATTTACATCATACATTAATTACATATAACAATAAGTTACAGCAGATTAAAGTTAACAAGCTATAGAAAGACTATACTGATTTTAGAAAAGGAAATATATTTGTTTGGTCCAGAGTTAAACGCACCATAACAACTGAATAGGTAATACCAGTTGTAGACACTCAGGCAGAAAATGAAAAAAATCATCTGCTCCATCCATTTTGGTTTCTACTGCAAAAAATGAAATCCCCCAAGATTCAATAAACCCCATGTAAGAATAGTGCTATTCCTGCATGGAGTGAATGGTGTCCATTTCTGCATAGCCTTAACAGCAGCATGCCTTGAATATTTATGAAGGTGTGATACTGCTAAGGCTAAGCGGATATGAACACTACTGAGGGCAGGGGGCATGTTTAAGTAGTACCTGCACATCTAACATGCCTCCTACACTCTCAAAGTGCTGTATGGCACTTTTTAAATGCATGTCATTGTCCACAGACACTGAAAGCATATATAATAGTAAAACAGTGTCCACAGACACCGAAATAGACAGGAGATCATTAAATAAATGCAGGGGGTGTTTGACAGGTACTGTCACACAACCCCTGCATTGTCAAAGTGCCATACAGAACTTTCCAAGTGCTTTCAGTGTCCGTGGACACTGAAAGTAGCTATGTAGATAAGAAGCAATGCAGGGGGTATGTGACAAGTACTGTCACACAACCCCTGCATTGCAAAAGTGCTGTACGGCTATACCCTTCAACTGTACAGGTCTTTGCAGAATGTCCAGATGTCTGCCTCACATACCTCTCAACCTCTTAGACCAAAAAAATTTGGATAAAGCCATAAATAATGGGGGGACAAAGGCCCAAAAATAGGGGCACTTTTTAAATATTGCTCTTACAAACTTGAAAAGTTGATAGAATAACATGTTTTGCATTCACATGGATTTTCTGAAGGGTATGAAGTCTGAAACTCAAATGTCTGTCATTATTTCCTGATTTAAACCCTGAGTAATTTGCCAATGATTTGCTATAAAACCACAATCATAAGAGAAATGAACCAAAAATATGAGCAAAAATCTGGACATTCTGCAAAAATCTGTACAGATGAGAGGTATGCTGCCTCATATTTTTGGTGTGTTCCCCCAAATATCTGTCCCTACCTGTCAAATAGGAGAGGATTGAAGTCATTACATAATGAGAAACATTTGTGTTTAAGACTCCACATCCTTTGGAAAGTGTATGCTAATGCAAAACCTATTATTCTATCTAGTTTCTAAGTCTGTAAGAGCAATATTTAAAATATTTGTCCCCTTACAATTGCCCTTACTGTGACTGCCAATGAGTATTGATACATGTAAATAAAGTGATTTTATTACGTTCCTTTTTTTTCCTTTCTAAGGTATGTTAAAGCATAGCTGAGCAGGTTTACACCTTAGGGGCCTCTGCTCAGCATTGCTTAAGCATATCATAGCAGCTAAATAAAAATGTATAGCTAAAATCTCAACAATGAGGTAGTATAGTGGTTAGAGTCCTGGCTTTGCATACAGGGCTTCACAGTTTGAATACCAAGACAAGCACTTTATTTTTACAAGGGAAAGCATTGTTAAAATTATTTTTTTATGTTAAATTATGTAGGGAGTGATATTTGTCACCCAGAGTAGTGTAGCTGGTCCAAAATGGAAGTGTGAGTGCATATAACATATGAAATCACCCATGTATACACAAGTGTCCCATACAGTATAGTCACACTTCAAGGTAATGTAATGAAAGCACATAGGGGGCTGTCATGTAAAGTAAATCATATACACTTAATAATATGTCAGTTTGGGTCTTTCGGCTTTTCCCGGTTAGGGGTCGCTACAGTGGAACTCTGGTCCGCTAATGATTGGTAGTGTATTTTTACGTACCGGGTTACCAGCCCTGAAGCACATCCTTCAACGAAGGCACGCCCCATTCGCATATGCCTCCACACAGAAGACGCTCTAGCTGAGAATCGAATGGGACAACGTCTTGCTATGAGAAGACAATGCTACCGCAGCACCACCACCGCACTGTACTTAATAATACATCAGTAATGATGAATTAATCTACAATCCTGATATTTTTTAAAAATGAAAACTGAGCAATGCTAAGCTGTGCTCAGCTATGATAATCCAGTTTAAGCATTGCTTAGAAGTAAATTCTAAGCTGCTGTTAGCTCAGCTAAGTGGATTTGTGTATTGTTAAGCAGTGCTCAGCCTTTACACGTTTAAGCACTGTTCAACTCATCTTATCAGATTTGCGCATTGCATAGCTGAGCTTAGCATTTTCAAAATGGTCCAATGACAGCAAAGGGTGGGGATATGGCCTTATTTAAACCATGCAGGTGGGAATATAGCCAGAACCTGTTGTAGTTTGATCTGTGCAGGAACTATGTCAGGTGTTGGAGAGAGCTCATGCTTTTGAGTGCAGCTCTAGGCCATTTTGGAGTCCAGGGTCATGGCTGGGCTCCTCATATCAAACCATGATGACAGACTGCTGCAGGGTCAGTACCAGCGCTCACAGTATAAAGTGGAGGCCTGGGACCATCTGGCACATGACCTCACCAGTGCTAATGATATCCCCCAAGCTGATGAGCAGGTATGGTATCACTATGTGACCTAAAGTGGAGGAAGGGGCCACTCTTGGCCCGATGGAACCAAGATGCTCAAGACAACCATCCTCCAACAGTGCTATGCAACTGTTTCAAACCTGCTGGTTTGGGTTAATTGGAACAACCATGCATGCTATTATATCTAATTTTGAAATGTTTTGAAATGTTTTGTTCATGACTAACCAATATATCTTGGATAACCTCAACACCATAGCAGGTTTGGGAAATCAGATCCCGGTAGATCTGCCTGTCCTGCCTCATCTGGCTGTGGCACCAGGCCTCAGCATGTCTGGGACCCACCCTGGAACTTCCTCATCTGCTGGTCCTGCACCACATTCGGGTGGAACTGCCTCAGGGGATGGGGCCATCCATCCCTGGGTGTGGATGTGGAGAGGAGCCTGTCACCCATAACAAGTTCTGGGGTATGGTGCACATCAGCATCATCCACTCTGAATTGGATGGATGGCTGCACCAGATGGAGGGCCGCTTGGTGCACTTAGAGGGGCAGGCTGGCCCTGTTGTCCAGCCCCTAGCACAGTCACCTTTGGGACTGTGAAGGTGAAGTGGTAACTGCCCATGGGTGGGGACCTCAGTCCCACTGTATCCATTTGGTGGCACATGAACCTCTGTTTCCCAACCACCCTCCCCATCAAATGTGCTTACCCCCCTCATGTGTCATATGCCAGACTTGTCTGCTGTCTTGTCTTTTGGTGAATAAAACCTACCTCCCCAAACATACCTAGAGCCCTTCCCCAACATCCCACTCTCACCTTAAAAAAAAGGGCATATGTCCTGCAAAAAAAATAATTGCCCCATACATAGCTCTACATTTCGCACACATGTACAGTGAAATTAATCAATCCACCCACAAATTATTCTACAAATGTCTGTCACCAACACCTCTCCCTGTGGGGTGTGAGGCTGTAAATTCCAAATTCTACACATTATTCACAGTTGTTGCTGCAAAAGAAATGTAGAGCTATGGTCCTTTCTTACACCAATCCTGCACATACCTAGCTGGTTATTCTAATGTTTTACTCCCTGCTTGCCTCCATTTCACTACTTTCCTATCACCCTTTTTTCTTTTCTTTAATTAAAATGAGTGCAGGAGTAAGCAGGAATAAGTATTGCTAAGAGAAGCTAAGAGGACTTAACCATCTGTTAGCATCACTTAACTTTGCACAAAACCACTCAAACCCACTTACAACTGCTTAAAAGTACTTTAATCACTCTGTCTCCATCAGCCCTTGTTCTGGCCAGCAACAAAATAATTAGCCTTACCAAGTCTCAAACCTAGGATGCTGTGCAATGCAATAACAGCAACATACCACGACACCATCTGAGCTGCAAAAACTTGTAATGCTTTTACAAACATATCCTGCATTATGGTCATTTAACATTAATGAAAATAAGGCATCACTACCAAGTCTTGAACTCAGGATCCCGAACACAATCACAGCAATGCAACTCTACACCATCTGAGCTGTAGGAATTTGTAATGTTTTTACAAATGTATCATGCACTACAGTCATTTAACATAAGTGAAAAATACATATCTGTAATACTGTTATATACATATACACACACACACACACACACACACACACACACACACACACACACACACACACACATATATATAAATAAATAAATATATATATATATATATATATATATATATATATATATATAAACGAAGCCAGCAACGGACAAAGACAGGCAGCTTAAAGTCCTAGTAGTTCAAGATCCCAGCAATTCAAATGGCCATGAGTAGTTCAAAACACAGTCCAAATTCATGAACATAAAGAGGAAACTGAGTTCAAAAACATAAAACACTTTTAATTGTAGTCAACCATAGGTAAGCGCTTACACAACATAGCTTCATCAGACCATGGATGGTGTTTTTATTTTATTCTTTTACTATTATTACAGCAACAGTAGATATACCACTGATATTCCACCATTGTGTTCTTGTTTATTTTATATATATATATATATATATATATATATATATATATATATATATATATATATATGGGATCCATACAGATCCCCAACTGCACTTTCCACCGAAGCAGAAATCACTGAGCATACTTAACCGAAAGTGCTGCTCACCAAAGCAGCACTTTCGGATAAGTATGCTCATTGTGCCGGTCGTACTATGGTGCGGATAAGGGAAAATTCCCGTTCCCCACTGTAGTACGACCTCGGAGTGAGAGTATTAAAGTAGGGGTGCATGGGGGTGCAGGGAGGCTTGCCCCCCGCATAGAAGTAGGTTTAATGTTGTTGTTTGTTTAACCTACTTTACCATAAACACTTTTTTGGTGAAAGAGCTTTCGGTAAAGTATGTTCGATGATAATGGATTCGTACTTTTGATCTTTCGATCAAAAGTCCTAGATATATATATATATATATATATATATATATATATATATATATATATATATATATATGGGTTCCCTACATAATTTCAAAATACTGAAATCCCAAATTTCTGTATTTCGAAATTATATCACAGAATCTCTAAATCCAGAAACCCCAGAAGCGAAAATTCAAAATCCCGAAGTATAGAGATTTTGAATTAGCACTGCTTCTGGTGTCGCGGTGTGTGAATGGTTAGGTATTAGTTCAGGTATGTATGTATGTATGTATGTATGTATGTATGTGTAAGGTTGTTGGTTAGGGGCTTTAGTGTATGTCAGTGTGTGTTGTGACTGTGGTGTGTGTGTGCAAGCGACTGTAACATGTGTGGGTGTGAGTTACCTTTGTGTATCTGACTGTGTGATCTTTGAGCAAGAATGTATAAGTAGGGGGTGTGCAGCCTCCCACATGGGGGGGTGCAGGGAGGCTTGCCCCCCTGCTTATATGTCGTCTATGTTTGTCTGTGTGCTTGCTGGGGGAAGTTATATGTATGTGTATGTGTGTGGTGTATGTGTAGTGTAGGTTCGGTATTTTTAATTTCGCGGTTATGGGTTTTCTGGATTTGAAAATTTCGGCTATGTAATTTCAAAACACTGAAATTCGGGATTTCAGTATTTTGAGATTACATAGTGAACCAATATATATCTATATATATATACATATATATATATATATATATATTTATATATATATATATATACACACACACACACACACACACACACACACACACACACACACACACACACACACACACACACACACACACACACGCACACTCACACACACACACACACACACACATATATATATATATATATATATATATAGAGAGAGAGAGAGATGCAAATCTGCTCTTAATATATATATAAATAGATAGATAGATAGATAGATAGATAGATAGATAGATAGATAGATACTCAACCTTTTACTGAAAGACATCTGCAAAAAGCCTGACAAAGTGGGAGGAATAAAGGGACAACAATAGTGACATATTTGAAATATGGCCGTTATAAGCGTAGAAGTCTGCTAGAGTAGCATGATTTGTTTTAACATATATTTTGTGATAAATTTCAGTTATGAAACACAAATGATTGTCATCATGTACAGATGTCAATGTTCACATCATCCCAGTGATTTGTCAGAAGCCCACAACTGGTATAGGGAACTGACCAAACATATGAGCCACATATCTGAACAGTGAATAGACAGTAAAACAATCCAAGTAGTAAAGACACTGGAATGAACTGGAGACACCCGTGGAGGAAGTTTCAAAGTTTTTATTGTACATAAAGCATTTTTCGTCACAGGTGTTGCAACTTCTTCAGATAAAATTGTATGATAAAACCTCCTATTTATTTAAAATCATAGCAATTATTTACACTTAATAATCCAATTACTATCTTACAGTACCACCCACTTAGGTTAACCCTTCTTTACCTAGAACTAAGTTGAGTGTCAGATCGACATACTCATAATCAAGGTTAACTTTATGTTAAAAAAAATCTTTGTAGTCTTATAAAAGTGTTGAATAAATCAACTGAGTAAACTAATGTTTTAACGTTACTAATAATCTAAATACATCTTAATGCATCCTCATACTGTACAAATACTTAGAACATACAATGTACCATGAAATAAGTGTGTTTGTACACTCTACAGATAGCTCCAATGAGCTGTTGAATGAATACCTCACAATTATCTCGTTAATCTTTTGATTTTAAAATACATAATGTTACACAACATTCGATATAACATAAAATAAATGTATTCATGTACTTTAAAAATAATGGCTTCCAGTATTCTATTTGGTGACCACAATACATGTTCTTATCTCAACAAACTTTTAAGTTTTAAAATACATAATATGGAGCAAATTTCATTCAAGCCTGTGTAATGGCTCGCATTTGTTTTTAGTTGACATAGTAATTCAAGACTCTCCAATTTTAATGAATCTGGACCTCCTGCCACATCAATTGTAACCTGATCAATTCCTCTGAACAAAAACTTGTGATCTGTGAACTCTGTAGTGTGTCTGGCTAGCATGTTTTCTTGGATTTGTGACCGTGTCCTTTTTCTTGGTTTTGTGAGTGAATAGACAGTGTATAGACATCTGGACAGTGGAGAAGTATGACTGCAGTCATGTAACTGATTTGAAAAAACACTGAGAGCTGCCAACCATTTCACCCAGCACCTTCTGAACTACAGTCAGACCAACACAACACTACCCCAAATCAGCTCTGGGGAATTACTCATGCATTCGCAAATATATCATGCACTACAGGGATGTAACTGTAGGGAAAACAGACATCAGTGAGAAATTGTCCACCCACAACCATTTGCACCACAGTCACAGCAACATACCAGTACTCCAACTGAACCCTAGAGTATAACAACTATCTGAACAAACATATCCTGACTGCCAGTTACACACTACACTGACATATACTGCCCCGGATCACAGTCTACTGGAATTCCTGAGGTGTTACAAGACATTTCTCAGTCTGTCCTTAAAAACATATACACCTGATAGACCACCAGCAACTGTAGCAGCATGCACAGTCCGATAGAAAAGGATCTATGACACTCACATCTGTCACTCTCCCTACTCACCCCAACAAACATGTACACACTACACTGCTACACAATCTTGACAGTATGTTAACAATGGCCAGACACACATAAATCTCAACTGTACAGATTTCCAAAGATTGTCCAGGGTGTGGGACTATATTTATGGCCACTACCACATACCACTTCCAGGAGTCTGCTAAGTCACTGGGATGATATCAGGAGTGAAGTCAATAAATCATGATATATCATACCCATTTTGTTAGGCTGTCTCCACATTTCTTGTTCTGAGAGATATTTCCACCTATCTTTGGTGAACCTGTAGTCCCCATACCTCCATAATGTCCTCCTGACAGGCAAGGAAAAGGGGTAAGGCCCACATGAATGACAATTATAGCACTGTGTTGCTATGTCATTGGCTAATGGAAAGACAACACAGCTGCTCTGGATGCAAGTAGCAAGTGGGAGACACCAGTTGGTGTACAGGCCATCGCCTGCTCATGAACATTACCTGCAAAAGGCAGGATGCTGCCTATGCAAAACAGATCTGAACCCATCTACACAGAGACAGACTGTAACTACACAAACCTAAACATTAGCATTATTCTGAGGAAAAACTTCAGTGATATAACGGTATGTCAATCAATTAAAAGTGTAATGGAATGCAGAAGGGGGGATGCAATAATGTGAAATAGGAAGTTAAACACTAGGTCGCAACAAGACTTGTTGGACTCACATGTTGCTGCCCAGTAACTATGGCCATTCCTGTTGGCCTTGTCTGCAGTGACAGAGATCACAGCTCTGGCCCCTGAGTCACCCCAGCAAAGGTTAACTCATGTATGACTACTACTGGAGTGTCTGTTGTCCAGTACTGACTGTGACACTGCTAGGCCAGCTACCTGGGATGTTGTAAATATTCATATGTCATCTGTGAATGCTACTATGATACATATGATTGTCTAATAAATGTAAAAGACTTATATAGGGTATGTGCATAGTACACAATTGGCGCAGAAGTGTGTGTTGAACTGTGTGTGATATATTGAGCTCATACCTTGCAACTGTGCAGAGTGTTGCAGACTGACCACATGTTTGCCTCATATTTGTAGTCAATGCCTCATACAGTTGTGTATTGTCTGGCAAATTACTGGAAACCCAGTAAAGACTAAAGTCATAACATAATAGCATACATTTGAATGTCAGATGTCATATCCTGCGGACTATTCCTGTGAATGCAAAACCATATTTTCTAGCAGCTAAGTATGTCACAGCTAGATTTATAAAGTGTCACAATTTTCTGGCCTTTGCCCACCATTGATGTGTGCTTTTGTGCAGATGTCTTGCTCTAGCAGGAGCTAGGGGTCTTAGCCTGAAACTCATGTCATTGCAACCATACCTTGTCCTGGAGGATGCTGACATATGTGCAGTCACTGACACCTGGTTCGCAGCTGTGGAGAGCACATTAACCATGCCAGGTTACTCATTCCACCATAAGCTTAGACCCCAAATGGAGGGATGCAAAGCCAAAGGAGGTGGAGCTTTAAACATTATCATACACATACACACACCCAGACTGGCCAAATAGTATGACACATGGGAAACATCCCAAATGCAGTTAACTGTTAACAAAACACCTACTCAAATCATAGCTAGCTACAGACCTCCAATCATGACTCTGGACACCCATTACACCTATCTGGACTTGCATGAATCTATCAAGATTCAACCATCTACCCTGCTCCTGGGTGACTTTAACTACCCAACCATAGTGTGCATGACCTATTCTACCTGAACCTGAATGTACAGAGATTCATCAGCTTTGCCAATTGCAATGCATTGGATCAGCTGATCAACACTCCAATGACAGGTGGAAATATGCTGTACCTGATCCTAACCATTAGTAGCCACTGTAGCACTCCTATAGTGTCACCCCCCTCCTTGGTAAGATCTGACCACATAGCCATCACTGTTGAGGTCACCATCTCCCCTGCCCTGCCTTACCAGAGTCAAACAAAATAAACTTTATGAAAATTACTATAAATCCCTTCAGAGCAGGTAGAAGTAGCTTTACAGCCAGTGTCCCATCAGTTGGAGCTAGCAGTAGTCTCCAAGCCCTCACCACAATACTATGTGAGCACCTATATAGCTGTAAGTAGTCAGCAATACCTGACAGGACAACATCATCTCCTTCAAAGTAGGGTAAACATCTGTGGTGGACAGCAGCAATACACAAATACCATAATAGGAGGAAATAATTTCTGGCCAGGGCCAAGAAGGAGCAGGTGCCTTATTGGAAGCAATGTCACCTTGGTCTGAACAAGCAAATAAGGTCACAGGTGAATTACCCTAAGGCTATCTTTGAGTGCAAATTGGACACATCCACCAAGGCCAATCATTACGTCTTTCACACATATGTCTGCAATCCCAGAGGCAACACCCAAATCTGCTCTGTAGTGGTGGCCAATAACATGACATACACATAATGCACAGATATAACCAACCTGCTGCAGACATGTTAAGTGTAAACATCACCCCCTCTCCCCCACTGGTACACATGGATATGCACAGCACCTGCTTCCCCACCCCTCATCATCAGGAAGCAGGTCTGTAATGCCCTCTCAAAGGCAACACAGAAGTTTGCATAGGCCTGATACCATCCCTGGCTGCATCCTACATGAACTCAGACATGAGCTCTCATCTCCATTGCACACTGTAGTCAACCAAAGCTTGAGCACCAATGGCATCCCATCTGCACAGTGGACAGCCACTGTCAACCCTATACACAAAGGCAAAGCAATCCATTGACCCAGCCATATGCACATCAGCCTAACTAGCCTGATCTATAGGGGCATGTAAGGTAATATCAAGGACCTTATAAACAGGGATGTCAGCAACCTCAAAATGCTTGAGCCCACACAGTGTGGTATTGTCAAAGGGAGATCAGGCCTGTTAAACCTGGTAGACATCTCTGAAGTGGTCAACAAACACAAGGATGACGGGAAGATGGTGAACACTGCCTACCTTCATGTAGCCCAAATCTCTCACAATAATCCCTAAGCAGCCATTATGTATAAGCCTACACAGCTAGGCATCAACCTGTATGATACCAGATGTGTAGCTAATTGGTTCAATGATAGTACCCACTCGGTCAAAGTAGTGGAAGCTACCTCAAGTAGTAGAGTGGTATACCCCAATGAATGGTCTGGGAACCTCTACTGTTTGAGATATATGTTTCTGAGGTACATGACAAAACCAGTGGTCTGTGGCTGAGCAGGTTTGCAGATAATTGCAAGCTGGCCACTGTCTTACATTCCCCTGCTGATATAAGCACCCTCCAAGAGGCTCTTACCCAAATTAATGTTGATGCAAGAAACATTTCCTCAAACTGAATGCCAGGAGATGCATCATTTTCCCTGTTGTGGTAGATGTTATCCACTAATTATGGCAGTAATAACAATACACTGAGCATGCAATCAGGTATGAGGTGACTTGTGCACCAAGGTTGGTAGCAATCTGAAAGTTTCCCACTAAGTGGGCACCATTGTATGAAAGGCTGTCTACATGGCCAACCTCACAAATATGAGTATGTCATCCAGGAACCAGTGGGCCACAACATCCCTGTACTCCACCCTTATCAGACGCATTACCGAGAACAATGGCTCCTTTGGCATGTACCTTGCCGAGCAAATGCAGCAGTTGCAGAAACCACAGAGGTTCCTGACCAGGCAATTCCAGGGTCTGCAACATCTATCCTATACAGAAAGGCTGAAAGCCTTGTCCCTGTACTCAGCTCATACAGACTGATCATAGGTGACCTATGTCTGGCATACAAGGCCATTTCCAAACCAGCTTTGATGGCATTTCTGCGTATCTGTTAAGACAAACTCCACTCACGCAACATGCACACAAGGCTGTCACCTGGTCTGTGACATGTATAGTACTTGTTGGTGGGATAGTGTAGTGTCCCACACAATACACTGTCTCTATAATACACTCCTTCCCCCATGTCTAGCAGAGTATGTGTATATCACTCTTGATGAAGAAGATGGATGACTGCATGGGAAACAAAAAAGACACCCCTGGGATCCAGTGGGTGCCCCAGCTGGACTGGGGAAACAGGTGTTGGCTTTGAAGGGACATGTGCGGAAGTATGGGCTAGGCTTATGAGAGCATTCGTGCCAATAGCCTGGTATCATCTTATGAAGCTTTGCACCTGGTACTTTACATGTTTCCTGAATGTATTGCAGATTGTCCTGCAATTTTGTCTGAAATAAATCCCTATGAGTCTGAACTGTGTAGGTACTGCAGTGACAGAGTATTCTCTTGTTCCTTCATTAGTTATCAGTTCATAGGTTCATAGGCTGGTACTAGGCTATCGGCCCTAGAGCCTATACAATCCTAGTCATAAGAATTTCCTAGATATTTCTTCCCGCAATACTTACTTCCCTGGACCACTGTCTAGCAGGGTGACTGATGTGATCCCTGGGGTGAATTTCCTATCTCCAATTCAATCATCAAGGTTCCTTTTGAAAAGGGCCAAGGAGGCGGTCTGCTTGACATGTATGGGCAGTCTATTCCAGAGTATGGGGAGCCTCTGGGTCAGGAACCTATCCCTCCAGCATGTTTTGTTCATTGTGATGACAAGGTTTAGATCCCTGGAGCATGTGGCTCTGAGCGATTGGGATTTCTTTAAGTGGAGCATGTCCAACAACTCAGGGTTTGACATGGCCTTGTATGTTAAGCAGAGATTGTCTGTGAGTAGACGATATGCCACAGGAATTTTTTTAGATGGTCAGCATAGGGCATCTGCTTTAGGCTTGTGATTCTTTTAGTGAAGTATTTCTGCACATTTCCAGCTGTTGCAGATGTCTTGTGAGGTACATACCAAATGGGGCATTGTACTCCATAATGGGTCTAATGAGGGATGAGTACAGTGGGACAATGACCTCCTTTTTTCTGGATGAAAAGCCCTTAGTGATAAGGTGTGCCACATAGAAGGATGTCCTGACTGTTGTGGTGATGTGGTTATCGAAGGTGAGACCACTGTCCACCTGTGTCCCTAAGTCTTTCATCACACTTTTGGTGTTTAGTGTACTGTCACTTATAATCGACAGTGGTGGTGCTGCGGTAGCGTTGTTGCCTCACAGTAAGATGCTGTCCAGTTTGATTCTCAACTAGAGCATCTTCTGCATGGAGACATGCGTGAATGGGCGTACTTTCGTTGCAGGTTGTGCATCATGGCTGGCAACTCGGCACATAAAAATCAACTGCCAATCATTAGTGGACCGGAGTTCCACTGTGGCGACGCCTAACCGGGAAAAGCCGAAAGACACATACATAGAGTGTACTGCCACCTATGTGATAATTCATGGGTACATGTTTTTTCCAAAAAGGGATAACTATACATTTCTTGGCATTAAGCTTGAGCCCGTGGCTCTGGCACCAAGCATCTGTTTCTATAAGGCCCTTTTGTAGAATATCCACATAATTTGGGGATCCAATAATGGCTCCCAGTTTGCAGTCATCTGTGAACTTTATTAGCCAGAGTCCCTTAGTGTTGGCTTGTACTTCAGAGAAGTAGATGCCAAATAAGCATGGCCCCAGGACTGAACCCTGAGGTACCCCACTTGTCACTTGTCTGGAGCTGGATTTGAAGTCAGCTACTTTTACACTCTGGGTTCTTTCAGTAAGCCAGTTGGCAATCCATCGAGTGATGTAGGGATTTATGCCTAGCTTAGTAAGTTTATCTATGATTGCAGAGTGGGGGGATGGTATTGAAGGCCTTGGCAAGGTCAGATAGGCTGTGTGGACCACCTTACCCTTGTCCACAGCTCTGGAGACTGATTTGAAGAAGTCAATCAGGTTCAGGAGACAAGATCGGCCCTTCACAAACCCAAACTGGGTGGGGTCCAGTGTTTGAAGGTTGCCAATGTCTTTGTTTATAATTTCCATGGTAATGCATTCCATGCCCTTGCACATCAGGCTCATCAGACTGATGAAGTGGTAGTTCCCAGGATCCAAGGTGGCCCCCCCCTTGTGGAGTGGCATAACTGTAGCTGTGCTCCACTCAGTGGGCACAAAGCCTGAGGTGAGGTTATAATTAAACATGACACTTAGGTGAGGTGCCAGTTCATTTTGTAGTTCATGTAGTACACAACCCGGGATGTCGTCTGGTCCCATGGATGCTGTATTCTTAGCTTTGGAGAGTGCAGTTTCTACCTGTGTGGCCATGATTACCAGAATTTGGCCATCTTTTGGTATTGTGATGGGCCCTTTAGGGGGTGAGAGGTGGGTGAAGTTGGCACTAAATCGATTTGCCAGGATAGTGACAATATCCTTAGGATCAGTATATTTAATGCCATTCTGTTGTAGCTCAGAGCAGATCTGAGCTTTGCCATTTAGATTCTTGACATACTATAGAATGCCTTGAGGTATTATCACATATCGTTACTGTTAGATTTTATGAATATAAGGCTGAAATTAATTCTGTTGTAAATATGCTGAAAGAAAAAGCTTGCTTAAATGCAGAAACAGAGTTTAGTAATATGTGATCAGCAACCATACTAAATGACCATGGCTTGGAAAATAAGGAACCTGCTGAATGGACATTTTTCCTTTACAGACTTAAAAACAGGATGTATGCAAGAGCAAAAATGCAAAATCTGCTTTTAAAGAATGGACAATGACACTGTGGCAATGTGTTTCCTCAAAAATATGTTTTTCTGCATGGAAAACAGGGCGTGTTTATCAGCATTGGCACAAGAACATATGTTCTTATACAAAGATCGAAATAGAATACAGGATGTTCACACTGTCAGAACAATGTGTTTCCTCAAAAACATGTTTTTCTGCATGGACAACAGGACACTGTTATCAGCATTGGCAAAAGAACAGATGTTCTTGTAAAAAGATCAAATAGAATACAGGATGTTCACACTGTCAGAAAAGCTGGTCTCTTACAAGACATTGTTAAACAAGGAAGCTTAGTATTGTTTCTACAGGATGAGCAATTCTCCAAAATAGAATATCAAGAGGAAATGTATATGTTTATGCATGACTAAAAGTGTATATAAAGAGCTGTATAAATCCAGTTATGTTAGAGGTATGGTAGGGACTCATTTGTCCTGAGGTAAATGTTATATCTCTCACATCATCTGTGCTATATGAGAAGTAAAGTTGGAACAGTACTTTTAAGCTGCAACATTGTTCCGTTTGGTTTATTATAAAAAGTTATTTGTTACTGCTCTCTAAAGTTGATGCTGCAAAGTATATTCTCTCATCAGTGTATATTCTGCAAGTTTCTGTATGCAACAGACTGTGAATGCAAATATAACCAGACTTTGAATTTTAGCAAAATCCAGCCAGCAAGACTGAGTGTCTTAAGAAGACTTCAAATCCATCCCACACCAAGCAGAGCATCCATATAATTTTTCAATGGCAAGCTAGCCTGCATTTGAACCTACAATCTGCAATTCAAACACAGGGGGAGTGATGGTAAGCCCTGCAGATGGTCACTTCAATCAAATTGCAGTAACTAACATTTGTACGTATGTGTAAATCCTAAACAGAAGTATTCCAGTTTATGCAGCTTGCAGTAGTAAAGTTTTTTAGACGTCTACAATCCAGAGTGAGACTATTTCAAGAAATTCGCAGTGCCATAAATTCTTCAAGAAAAGGTGAATGTCCACTAGCACAGTAGTCCGCTGCCTGTTGTGCTTCACCAGCTTCTCAAGTGACTCTGAAAAATTTCTAGCCACCAGCAACAGCAGCCTGATCACCTGTTTTCTTGCTAACTGGTAAGACTTTTTTCTGTGTCACATATTTAGTGTGGATGATGTTAAACAGTTTGTATATTCTTAAGACAGTTTGTATATTCTTACATAGTTTGTATATTCTTAGTTTGTATATTCTTAGACAGTTTGTATATTAGACAGTTTGGATGTTATTAATATGGATATTATTTATAATTCATGCAGGAGTAAACCAAACTTTAGTAAATTGCTATGTTGGTATACACAGCACATTAGTAAATGTAAAACCTTATTAGGGCAGGTTGATAGTAAGGCATTATGCAAATGTATTACAATATTTGACTGGTATCTCAAAGAAAACCATGTGGAATATGACAAATGTTTATTGTGTGCTTCAACAAAAACTGCATTTTGTGTATTATACCATAAAAAAGTATTGCATCATATTGCTAAAAAATAGAGTGCAAAGACAGATGTGTTCATGATAAAGAATTAACTAAGGATAAAGTGTGTCCATTAAATTCTGATGTTGAATAGTTATGTCCTGTCACCACATGTGAGTCAAATCAGTTACTGATAGAACCCTTAGTACATTTTGTTACAAAGGAATGTAGTAAACTTCTAAAAGACAGACACAATGAGTTCAGGAAGCTTAGACAAGTTATACATACATTTTTTTCAAAAGGGCATATGAGTTTCAAATTCGGCAGAACAGCTTACTAAAGAATGTCAGAAAAACCATGCAACATTACAGGAAATTCAACAGCAGTTGCAGGATAAAGGAAATAAATTAGCTGAACTGACAGAGACTGGGAACTTCCTACATACACAGTCAATCTGTGCAAAAGAAATATATTTTACAATGTGTTTATGTTTTGAAAATGGTTAAGCATACATGCTAGGATGGTAGGGGCAAATCATTTTTAAATGTTTTACTTTCATTCAGTTAAAGCAAGACATCTATCAGTACTACAGTAAAGTAAAACATATGAATGCCATTTTTAGCACAGCCAAAAGTTAAACAAAACAGTTATAGTGCATAAAATTAAATAAAAATAGTTAATAAGAATAAAAATTTAAAGTCACAAGACTGGCATGCTTGTATAAAGATATACAGATGCAAGACAGATATGCATGTATGTTCTTTTCATCTAAAATACATCTGTTACAATACACAAGAATAACAGGCAGACAACAGCAAATACAAATAATATAAATATAAACATGTGTTGGTTAAGCTAATATCTATTTTGTTTTTTACAATTATTTTTATAATTGTATAGTAACACCACACCAAACAGTTAAAGTTCTAAATTTTAAAAAGAAAATCACAGATGGTATTTGTCAAACAGTTTTTGTAAAATTAATGGCAGGATCCACGTAAGCTAATTGTAATGTAGCATAAATGCATAGTCATGCAAATCACAATCAAATTAAAGGAAAAATGCCAAAAAAATGAACTATAGTTTACAGAGTATGAAAAGTGAGCTCAGACCTTCCTAGACTGAATGAATAGTTACAGGAAATGTTGGAAAGATAAGATAAACAACAAGACTGATTGCCAGATAAGTAGCTTGAGTTTTTCTATGCATCAAGTACAGCCAGCAAATGGGCTATAGTATACATACAGTTCAAATCAATTGTGCAGAAGGGTGTAAATCCCTACTAGAGGTAGTAAACAGCAAAAGCTTTATAAAAAAAGCATGAATATTTTTAATTGCTGAGTATGTAGTTTAAAATAACATGACATATGCATTTGGTGCCAGTTCCACTAGATATTTCTAAAGAGACATAAACATTTTCCAAGATTTTGCTCAATATTAATGTTATTAAATCTGTAAAATTAGACTAAATGTACTTTATAGTCTTTGTATGTACAAATGTAGAAAATTTCAGTACAAATGATAGTCTTTGTATGTACAAGTGCAGAAAAATTCAGTACAAATGAGATTAATGTCTAGTAATAAATATGTGTGAAAAACCATATTTAAAGAAAAAATGGGTCCAGGGTACCTACTAGATTGAAATGCATGAACAGCAAACAGTCTATGTAAATACATACTGTACAGAATACATTGTAATAAGTTTGAAAGTAATTTGTCAAGTTGTAATATCATTGGTTTTACCCCAGTAAAATAATTGCTTTCAAATGTTTAGTATCTAAGCCCAGTTCAGTACTTTACCAAGATGTTAATGGGCAGTTCAAAGACATGACCACAATGTTATGGTTAAAATGACATTGAAACTGTGTGTTTTCAGTAGTGTATAAATGCTTGCAGTAGCACATGGTTACTGTCTCTTATAGTTAATTCAACAGTTGCAAAGAGTTAATGGAACAGTTCTAAGTCATACATTAAATTCTGTGATTGCAAAAGAATAAATTGATCATGTTAAAAAAAATAACATTAAAGGAGACACAGCTCATAATTGATAAAATATTTTCACAGAATGGTCTGCAAAAGAAAAAGTTTGAAATACATTCAGTTTTGTAGTAATACTTAATATCATTGTATTAACTATGTAAACTCACATTTTGACTTGTATCAAAAGAAGACTATAGGTTTGTTTCTTAATGTGTTTTCTATATAAAATGTTTTTGAGTAAGTTTAAAAACAGAGGGAATTGTTAGATTTTATGAATATAAGGCTGAAATTAATTCTGTTGTAAATATGCTGAAAGAAAAAGCTTGCTTAAATGCAGAAACAGAGTTTAGTAATATGTGATCAGCAACCATACTAAATGACCATGGCTTGGAAAATAAGGAACCTGCTAAATGGACATTTTTCCCTTACAGACTTAAAAACAGGATGTATGCAAGAGCAAAAATGCAAAATCTGCTTTTAAAGAATAGAAAATGACACTGTGGCAATGTGTTTCCTCAAAAATATGTTTTTCTGCATGGAAAACAGGGCGTGTTTATCAGAATTGGCATAAGAACAGATGTTCTTATACAAAGATCCAAATAGAATACAGGATGTTCACACTGTCAGAACAATGTGTTTCCTCAAAAACATGTTTTTCTGCATGGACAACAGGACACTGTTATCAGCATTGGCAAAAGAACAGATGTTCTTGTACAAAGATCCAAATAGAATACAGGATGTTCACACTGTCAGAAAAGCTGGTCTCTTACAAGACATTGTTAAACAAGGAAGCTTAGTATTGTTTCTACAGGATGAGCAATTCTCCAAAATAGAATATCAAGAGGAAATGTATATGTTTATGCATGACTAAAAGTGTATATAAAGAGCTGTATAAATCCAGTTATGTTAGAGGTATGGTAGGGACTCATTTGTCCTGAGGTAAATGTTATATCTCTCACATCATCTGTGCTATATGAGAAGTAAAGTTGGAACAGTACTTTTAAGCTGCAACGTTGTTGTTTTTGGTTTATTATAAAAAGTTATTTGTTACTGCTCTCTAAAGCTGATGCTGCAAAGTATATTCTCTCATCAGTGTAGATTCTGCAAGTTTCTGTATGCAACAGACTGTGAATGCAAATATAACTAGACTTTGAATTTTAGCAGAATCCAGCCAGCAAGACTGAGTGTCTTAAGAAGACTTCAAATCCATCCCACACCAAGCAGAGCATCCATATAATTTTTCAATGGCGAGCAGCAAGTAAGCTCCAGCAAGTAGTAAGCAGCTCTATATAATTTTTCAGTTACACTTTGTCATTGTGTCTGGTCTGTATAGCAGTAAGTCAGCTCTTACAGTACTTGCATATGCACTTGGTGACACTGTGTAGCTCACTCCAATAGACATGGTCATGGCCACACTTACCATTCTGCTAATAGGCCTGTCACACAGTAGGATTTGTCAACCTTTGTTAAGGGCCTTAGAGTAGCTGTTAAGGAAATGGTATGTGGCAGTCAGAACTACAGTAAGGTCTGGTCTGCAGGGCCCAGAGATGGCAAAGCTGTGCCAGATTTTACCAGGAGTGTGTGTGTGTGTGTGTGTGTGTGTGTGTGTGTGTGTGTGTGTGTGTGTGTGTGTGTGTGTGTGTGTGTGTGTGTACCAGCAAACATAATACTGCAGGCTATTAATTTACATATGTCTTCCCCTCACAGGGGAACATGGGGGTTGGAATCTTTTCCCATCACAACCTGATGTCAGTGTCTTAGCAGACTCTCAAGATGATGGTCATAGTGAGGCATAGGTGGGGTTGTCGGGGTCAGAATCTGTGCCATTGGTTGGTATCGCACCTTCACCCACAATGCCCCAGCACATAGTCAGTATGCTCACACATACCCAGTAACCAGCAGCCACAGAAAATGGACAGCTGGAGGGTGGTGGCATGGATCAGGTCAGTGGGCTGACTATGGCAAGTGTGAGTGTAGACACTAGCCATAGCTAGGGGGCAGGTGAGGTCACAGACAGGCAGATGGACAGGGGTACTCAATGAAGGACTGCTTTCCATCAAGCCCCTAACACAAATGCCACAGCAGGAGTCACCGGACTCTTGTTATGGTCCATCATGGAGCCACAGGTGCATACTGAACTCAACACCAGACAGATGCTCAGGCTCATAAATGCAGCACTTCCTGCCATGCGTGATGATCTCCACAGCATTTGTGATGCCATACATCATTTTGCAGATGTCATGGATAGATGGTGGGGAGAAACATTATCACTGCTCGACCATGCAATGTCTGTGCTTGAGCATGTGGTGGGAGTAGGGCATCAGCCAGGTAGACATGGATCAGCAACATGATCAGCTGAGAGCCCACATGCACTTTCACAGTGCTGTAATGCCAGTAACACCTGCACTACTGAAGGAAGGGTGCTGTCCACACCACAGTGCAGCAGGCAATAGGCATGTGGTCCTGGCCAGTCCCGTCCGGGATATGTATCCAGCAGAAAGCAGTCACCATCAGGGAGTACTACTGCATCTGTCTTTGGGCCTGGTGGTGCCAGTGATACTCCTGGCAGGACCAACTCCCATGTCCCTGCCTGAAGACAGTGAACCGTACATTCTGTCATGCACAGTCTATGGCTGTCCAACATAGTCCTGTGTCGGGCATCCACATGTCTTGATTTTGTGCAGACAAACACTCACACATCTCTATCACAGGCTGGTCTCCAGAAGACATGCACAAATCCCCTGCACAGCACAGTTGAACACCACCCATCCAGACACACACACACACACACACACACACACACACACACACACACACACACACACACACACACACACACACACACACACACACAATATCAACCATATGGCCCAGCCAAGGCCTCTGGTAATCCCACAGCACACCCTGTGCATCTGATGCTACTTGTGCCACAACTCTGGTATCCATACCATCAATGCAGGGACATGCTCATATGGGTCTGATGCACAGGGTGAATATAGTGCAGTGTAGTAATGACAGTAGCAATGATAAGTATGGCAGAGTGGGAACATAGTGACCTTTTCATAGCCAAGGTAAAGCTGTAAATATACACATTTACCAGGTGTGTTTACATGCAACAGTGTGTGAGGGACAATTGTGGCAGACAGTGTGGCCTTGTGTACATACTCTTGACACAGTCAGCTAGCCTTCAAACATGTCAGCTGGGTGTTCTGTAGGACTGCAGGTCACACATGCAGAGGGGGTTACTTGAGGACTGGCAGTAGGTCCCTCACAAGCTTAGCCATTACTTTAACTGCAACAGATTCATCTATCAGCATCTGTTGCCCCTATCATTTCTGTCCCATCCAGTCAACCATCATGCAGGTGATGAGGGTATGCCTGGTACTGTGTACGACAAATTTGGGATATGTATTCCTGACAAAGGTCAGCCTGTGTTAGTCTAGTCTGACAATCACCAGCATGTGTGTCTGCTAACTCATATGCATGTCTGGGTTTCTTGCTGTTAGTGCACACTGAGTTATATTCCTTTACATGGGGCAGCTTTTGAAGGTCTGAGTACAGCCCCTACTCTGCACAGTCTTACAAATGATAGCACTAGATACATAACACAAATAGCACAGAGGTAATGTAGTGTTGCAGTGTCTGCCACTACTATTTAAGTGGGTGACAACTGCAGGGGCTATTAGGATTGCCAGTGGTAGGTTCAGAGGCCCTTTACATGGTAGAGCCAACTCTCACACACACACACACACACACACACACACACACACACACACACACACACACACACACACACACACACACACTCAATGCTGCATGGGGGCATGCATTGAAACACACATACATATGGAGTTGGCATTTCTCAGAGTAGATGATCTACCCATCTATTTATGTACAACACACAGTGATATGACCATTGCATGCACCACAATGGCTTGGTGTTAGAAACTGTGTAACTTTGTTGGTACGGTGGATGACATCTGTATGGGCTAAAACTAGGTTGACAATGGGGGAGTTCACATGATGGAAGAGGAACACAAAATGGTATAGCCATCACATACGCACAGTAAAGACAGCCTCAAAGAATGTGCATACAGAGATGCATACACAGCTGCAAATAGACATATTAGTAACCCTACGTATCCACTTGTATTTACTATAGTGCTACGTACACATGGCATGCTCCACATATATTATATGCCTGGGACATAACACACAATCCCTTACAACAAATAACCTTGTGAATGCTTTCACGGATGGTGGGATAACCCACCAGAAATAGTGATTGGTCTCATTTACTGCTCCTACAAACCTGCACAAGTAATAGAGTGACAGACTTTGTACCAGCATGATGTGTCAGTCAGGTATAATGTCTGATGCTGGCATGTGTGTCAATATGGTAACTGTGACATATGTGTCAATTATATCACAGGAATGCTCATTTTTAGGGGACACAGACCACTTATCAGTTGCAAACATCTGGATATCCCATTTACATCTGTACAGATGACTGGTATGGGCTGTATAGTGTTACATGGTGCATGTAGGGGAGATGCCATTAACAGGTTATTTAAAGTAATGCCATGGGTAGGGGCCAACAGACCTTAAAATGGTACAACCTACACACACAACAACCACAGGGGATATGCTTCACACACACTACTATAGCTGTCAGTATTGAGATTAGAACCCCTACCTATCTAATTATTTGTACTATAGTATTACACAGTTATTGCACATGCCATAGAGGTTAGATGGCTGACAAGTATATACAGGTACATCTATGGTGAATGACATCAGCAGGCCTTGTAAAGTAGGGCAATGGGAAGTGTACTGGGTGGTACATGCCTCAAAATGGTATAACCCACACCCCCAGTAGATGTGATTCTCACCCAAACACAGGGAGGTGATGATTCTCTCTCTCTCTCACACACACACACACACACACACACACACACACACACACACACACACACACACACACACACACACACACTTGCCAATTTTGAGTTTAGAACCCCTCTCTAACTAGTTATGTGTACTACAATGGTACACAGTTATCACATGTGCCAAAGAGCTTATTGGATTTAACAGTGTCCCAAGATACATTGAAGGTGAATTACATCAAGAGCTCTTGTAAAGTATGGCAATGGGAAATGTACTGGGTGGGAAGAGCATCAAAATACATTACCCTACAAACATACACACTTACAAACACCTTCCCACACACTTATACACACACATGCACACATTTGCCAGAACTGAGAATAGAACCCCTGCCTATCTAGTTATTTGTACTATACTATTTCATAGTTATTTCACACACCACAGAGCTTACAGGGCTGTGGGCTGTCCAAAGGTACTTCTGAGAGGAATGACATCAGCAGGACAGCTAATGTGGGGCACTGAGAAGTGTTGTGGCTGAGAAAGTCTTCAAAATACTTCATCCTGCAGACATACACACTTATAAAGACTTGTACACAAACACACACACACACACACACACACACACACACACACACACACACACACACACACACACACACACACACACACACACATTTGCTAGAATGGAGAATAGAGCACTTGCCTATCAAATTATTTGTACTATACTGTTACATAGTTATTGCACACCACAGAGCTTATAGTGTTGGGGCTGTCCAAATGTACTTCTAAGAGGAATGGCATCAGCAAGACTGCTAAAGTTGGGCACTGGGAAGTGTATTGGTTGGGAATGGCCTGAAATTGTTTCCCCTACAAACAAACACACAAATTTACCAGAACTGGGATTAGAAACCCTACCTATCTAGTTATTTGTACTATTGTGTTACACAGTTATCACATGCGCAACAGAGCTTATAGGGCTGACAGGTGTCCAAAGGTACTTCTAAGGTGAATGACATCAGCAGATGTTGTGAAGTAGGGCAATGGGAAGTGTGCTGAGCAGGAACAGCCTCTTAATACTTCAACCTACAGACATGCAAACACACACACACACACACACACACACACACACACACACACACACACACACACACACACACACACACACACACACACACAGAGGCAGGTGATGTGGTATTATAACCCCCACCTCAGTACTATTACACAATGGAGCTCAACTTCATGCTGGCACCTGTGACTGGTTACGACCGGTATGCCACTGTCCGCAGCAGGACACCACTCCATGCCATTCAGAGTATGCCATTGTATGACTCACTCTGTGTGTGTGTGTCTCTCTCTCTCTCTCTTGATTACTGTTTGTCTCTCTCACTTCCCCATGTCAATGTGTGTATGCTTACCATATTGTTATATGTTGCCCATGTATATAGGTTCATAGGTTCACAGGTAGGTACTAGGCTATTGGCCTTAGGGCCTATATAACCCTAGCCATAGGTACCCTGGCTTTTGCCACCCAAGAAAATAATTTTCCTGTGTCACTGTCGAGCAGAGCCACAGAAGTGATCCTCGGGGTGAATTTCCTATCTCCCATCCAATCATCAAGATTTTTCTTGAACAGTGCTAATGAGGAGCTTTGCTTGATATAGATAGGTAGTTTGTTCCAGAGTATGGGAAGTCACTGGGACAGGAATCTATCCCTCCAGCATGTTCTGTTTATTGTGGTGATGAGGTTTAGGTCCCTAGAGCATGTAGCTCGTAAGGATTGGGATTTCTTTAAGTGGAGCATGTCTAAAAGCTCTGGGTTTGACATAACTTTGTGTGTTAGGCAGAGATCGCCTCTGAGTAGGTGATATGCAATGCAGTAAAGCTGGAGATTTTTGAGACGGTCTGCATAGGGCATCTCTTTGAAGCCAGTAATCCTCTTTGTGAGTATTTCTGCGGCCTTTCCAGTTGTTGTAGATGTCTTGTGATGTACATACCAAAAGGGGCATTGTACTCTATAATGGGTCTAATGAGTGATGAGTAGAGGGGAACAATGACCTCTTTTTTCCTGGATGAGAAACCTTTTGTGATGAGGTGTGCCACATAGAAGGATTTCCGGACTGCTGTGGCAATGTGATTATCAAAGGAGAGACTACTGTCCACCTGTGTCCCAAGGTCTCTTATCACACTTTTAGTGTTAAGTAGACTACCACCTATGTGGTAGTTCATGGGTACTGAGTTTTTACCAAAAGGAATGACAATGCACTTTTTGGCATTGAGCTTGAGGCCATGGCTTTGACACCAGGCATCCGTCTCAGCAAGGCCCTTTTGTAGGATGCCCACATCTTTTGGAGTTTTGATTATGGCTCCTAGTTTGCAGTTATCTGCGAACTTCATTAGCCAAAGACCTTCTGTATTGGCCTGTACTTCAGAGAAGTAGATACCAAACAGGAGAGGACCCAGGACTGAACCCTGTGGTACTCCACTTGTCACTGGTCTGAAGCTGGATTTGGAGTCTGCTACTTTCACAGTGTGGGTTCTGTCAGTGAGCCAGTTGGCAATCCATCTTGTGACATAAAGATTTATACCTAGTTTAGTGAGTTTATCTATAATTCCAGAGTGGAGGATGGTGTCAAAAGCTTTGGCAAGATCTAGATAGGCTGTGTGAACCACCTTACCCTCATCTCCTGCTTTGGTGACTGCTTCAAAGAAGTCTGTCAGGTTTAGGAGACATAATCTGCCTTTTACAAACCCAAACTGGGTGGGGTCCTGAGTTTGGAGATTACCAATGTCATTGTTTATAAGTTCCATGATGATACGCTCCATAGCCTTGAAGACTAGGCTCGTTAGGCTAATTGGGTGGTAATTTCCAGGGTCTGTGTTGGCTCCCCCTTTGTGGAGTGGGATAACTGTCACCGTGCGCCATTTAGAGGGCACATAGCCTGAGATGAGGCTATGATTGAACATGGTACTTAGCTGGGGTGCCACTTCGTTCTGTAGTTCATGTAGAACACAGCCTGGGATGTCGTCAGGTCCCATGGATGCTGTGTTCTTGGTTTTGGATAGTGTGTTTTTTACCTATGCAGCTGTGATTACAGGAACTTTGCATTCTTCTGGTATAGAGATGACAGAGGAGTAAAGTTAGCACTGAACCTATCTGCCAGGATGTTGACAATATCCGTTGGTTCTGTATATTCAGTGCCATTGTGCTGTAACTCAGAGCAGATCTGAGTGTTGCCATTGAGATTCTTGACATAGCTATAGAATGCGTTGTGGTTGTTTTTAGAGTCAGTGGCAATTTTGTTTTCATAACTAGCTTTGGAGGATTTTAGAGGGATCTCAGCTTCTTACTGAAGCTGACCAGGGAGTTTCTCCAGTCATGGGATTTTACTCTGTTTTGCAACAGTTTCCTTCTTCTGTTATAGAGTTTGTGTATGGCAGGGGACCACCACATTGGCTTCCTTTTTTTGGAGGATAGCATATTGGTTCTGTTAGGGATTGCACGATCCATGCACTCATGTAAGTGCTTATTAAGTGCATTTGTGTAGGATTCAGCAGTCATACCTCTATTGTCCATCAGCATGGGTGTCTTGAAGTTTGCCACTTCTGTCTTAAGAAGCATGAAGTTGGCTTTGGAGAACTTTTTTACTGTGGTTTCCCTAATGGGGGGTGGGGGAGGGATGTGGATGTCTAGGGTGATTAGCTTATGGTCAGATCTGACCAATGAGGAATTGACCTCTGGTGTGGAGCACTGGTTGCCCATGTTGGTAATAACCAGGTCTAGGATATTGCTGCCCTTGGTGGGGGTGTGGATAAGTTGATCCATGGCATTTGAATTTATGAATTCCAGAAAACATTGAGCACAAGAGTTGGTACATGAGTATTTTTGCCAGTTAATGGTAGGGTAGTTGAAATCGCCCATTATTAGGGTGTTAGGTTGTACCCTAATATTTTCCAGTGTATTAAGAAATGAGGAGTGAAAATCCTGGGGCATGGTGGGAGATCTGTAGCAAGCTACAACTTGCATTGCGGTCTTGCCCAGAGTTAGTTGCACTTGGATAATCTCGGATGCATTATGCTGAGCATCTAGCCTGGAGGTGTGGATATCTTTAATGAATATGGACACGCCTCCGCCTTTAGTGTTTCGGTCCAGGTTAGGTAGCCGAAAGGTGTGGTATGAATTATAGCTTGGTAATGCAGGGGTACTCTCTGGAGCCTTGAACCAGGTCTCTGTCACTGCACAGATGTTGATGTTCTCCATTTTAAGGAGTGCCTTGAGAGAGTGCATTTTGAGGTTTAGACTTCTAGCATTGAGTAGCAATACCCTCAGATTCTTCTTGCCTGTACCTGTTAGGGTGGTGAATTTGTCATTTGAACCTTATGTCTGTGTATCACATGCAACAGATACAGATATATCACATATGGGCCATCGACAGCTAACTGAGGGTGATCCTGTCTGATGGGTGTGTGTAGAGACAGTTAAGATGTACATAGCTGTCTGTATGCATAGACCTATATGCATAATACAGTTATATAGTCTGATGTGAGTTCCAACATGGGCTGTGATTTTAAGTGTAGGAGCATGCCCAGTATGACCATTGGAATGTGTTGTGTCATTAGCTAGTGACAGACATCCTCAGATCATCACAGTGCTTTACCAGAGGAGTACAAGATGTATGATGCACAGATCAATATTATATGCCCAACTATTGACATTCTTCCCCAAAAAGGTCATTTGAGAGGTGTGGTTACAGCCAGTTGACTGATGAAGCTGTGTAAACAGTCCAGCAACTTGGTGATATACTGGCTGGGGATCTCCTGCTTGCATAATATTCTTCTTACCTGAAAAGTCATATCCTGATGTGGCCATACTTGTTAACTGTACAGTTTTTGGCAGATTGTCCAGGTGATTGTCTAGAAGTTTCGTCCAGTCTACATAAACTTGTGTTTTTATGGCAAGTTAGTTGCATATGATTAAAGACTGATGTTACAAACTAATGACGGACATTAGTATTGCTGACTTCATAACCTTCAGACAATTCCTGGTAATTCAAAACCCATTATTCTACTAACTTTCTCAGTTTGTAAGGGCAATATTTACAACACGTGCCTATCACTGGGCCTTTGTCCCTCTTTTATTTATGACCTTGTTCAGATGTCTTGCTGTCAGAGGTTGAGAGGTATGGGTGTGGGTACAGAGTGCATTCCACTGTGCAGAAATGTTGATTATATGTGTAGTATATTCCACATAGCACTGTGTGACTTTCAGGTATGTCAGTGGCAGAGAAGTACAGAGTAATGTGGTGAACTACTGACAGACAGTTGTCTATAGGTTGATAGGTTGATATGACATTAGTAGGGTATTGGCCCTTAATCCCTTATTACTCACACAGATGAGAGTGTAGCCCTTGTTAAGACACGTCAGCACACAGACTCCCTTTCCAGCAGGGACACAGGTGGAATCACAGGACTGTATCTTGTGTTTCCCATGCACTTATACAGGGAGCACATCACTAGGGGTATTTAGGCACTTGGTTTGATGTGGACAGGGAGTGTATTCCACAGATGTGGGAGTGTGTGGGACACATATCTGTCACACCAACAAACCGTACTGATATCACAGACCAGGTTGATGCTGCACCTGCGGGTTACTCGAGTGGGCCTTGACTTCCAGATGTGCAACAGCCCCATCAAGGCAGGGTCTGGATTGATTTGTATGCCAGACAAGGCTCACCTCAACAGCGTCTGTATGTAATGGAGTAGAGGGATAGTGCTGTTAGTCTATCTGTGTTGGGCAGATGTTTGGGGTTTGGGGCAAGTCTGTAGTGTTTGCAAGTCCCTGGTGTGTGGAGTCTGCATGGTCTGTGGTGTGTATGTTTGTGGAGTTCTCATGTATTTTTGCCTCTGAGGTGTCCTTTGTTTGGGTTTTTGTTGTGTTGTGGAACTCCACTGACATGGGTGTGTGTTGTGTATTTGCAGGTGATGTTTACTGACTCCATACACTGCAGGGCACCTATGTTACTGCACAATTTGTTCTGGTGTGCACATTCTCCATTTGTCTGGCCAGTGGTTCCCCTTCCCCTTGTGTGTGTCTCTTTGTCCTTCTGTAGTCCAGTCACAGGCTTTGCCCACAGTGGCTTGTGTTATGTATTTGTAATTCTGATGTGAGTGGGATAAATGCCATAACATCACACACAAGTTTGTGGACTTCACACTTCTGAATGTACCTATTTAGCAGGTTGCCCATCATTGCACCACTACATTTGCTGTGGTCCTCAGATGGTTTGTGTTGCTATATGTTATTATGAGGCTACATGTTGACCTAGCTGTAAACCATCACAGACTGACATCTGGACAGGCCCATATATGACAATCAGACAAAGGGACGCGCACATGGGGACAGGGTGTTACTACTGTTCTGCCATAGACAGTTGAGAGGTCAGTTTGGTATTTGCTTGCTTTCTCTTATGGGTAAGACATCTGCTTCCCCAGTGTCTGCCATTGATGTTCTGACAAGACCCTGCCTTGTTTTGCAAATATTTGGCAGGAAAATGCAATGTTAGGACAAGCAGAACAGATATACAAGGCATACTTGTGCTCCTTCTTTGACAACCTGTCATTCCAGGGGTATGGATGTTGGCCAGTGACATATTGTCAGTGCTGACACAGTAAGTTGGCAGCCTTTTATGACCTGGCAGTACACAGACCTTCAGGTACCTGCTGTCTTATTAGGCACCATATCTCCTGACTACTTAGAGCCAAACATCTGGACAAAGGCATATGTAATTTGGGGACAAAGGCCTGCGTATAGGGACCATTGTTAACTATTGGCCTTACAAACCTTGAAAAGTGATAAAATAACAGGTTTTTCATTAGCATGCATTTTCCTAAAGGGTATGAAATCTGAAACTACAATCTGTCATTATTTTCTGTCTTTAGTCTTTTGTGATTTGCCAATGATTTGCTAGACAACCGCAATTTCATGGTAAAGAGATGCAAACCTCTGGACATTCTGCAAAATGTCTGTACAGCTGAGGGATATAATATGGCACAATGCAGGTTACTCTGAGCTGTGTACTGTCCATATGTGTAGCCCCCGGTCCCTGACCTGTCCAGCTTTCCTGCAGTAACAGATATTGACATCTGGACAGTGTGTACAACTCCTACCATAACTGCATTTGACATGCAGAATAGTTGGCACTGCAGTTCTTGGAACATGGACCCTGTCAACCACAGTATAGGCCACTAACACACGACAGCCATGGTTAAGTGCAGGCCAAATACTGACAGTATTGACCACACATATGCATAGCTCATTGACCCCTGCATATTGTGGACATGCAACAAGTTATCAAGCTGATTGGGACAGCCCTGGGAATGTGTGCTCTGCTGCATATACCCTACAAACATTACTGTTACTGCATTTCTATGGGAACATGGGTGTGTGTGTGGGGGGGGGGGTGCACACCTGTCAGCTGTCCACATTTGCACAGACTGTGCTGATGTTCCCTTTACATTTTGGTTCCATTTAGCATAGTATGGTGCCTATCTTGGAGACTACAGGCATATCACTAAAGACCATAGGTTAGATTGTAATGGCAGACGTTTGGGTTTCAGACCTCTCACCCTTCAGAGCCTTACTGCAACTGCCAGACCTGTTGTGATATCACTATGTAGGTCTCTATGGACATAATTCATCATTGCCCCATTTGTGGGCCTTTGCCAGACATTTCTTTATGGTTTTCTATGGCTGACATGCTGGGTGAGGGTGAGAGGTGAGTATTGGGCCCCCACATTGACATCCATGCATGACCTTGACCCCCCAGTTTGTTAGCCCCCCACATATACTGCACTGAGAATTGTCATCTAGGGGCTACTGCATTCTCTGGGGAAGCCAATATTGGGCAGATATTTCCTGTTGTCCAACATAGCTGTCGATTGCCTGCTGCTATCCCAGTCGGCCACCCCATTCCCTTGCATGCATGCAGTGATACTTACTTACTTACCTTGTGCCTGCAGCAGTTGTAAGGATAGTGCTTGAGGGCTGGCTCTGTCAGATGCACTCAGTACTCTGCCTATACATGGTAAGATACAGGCAGTGTGATGTGTGTGGCATCCATTTTACTCTGTGTGCGAGTCAGAGAGAGGGGTCAGTCCCTGGGCCCTTACAGTGTCAGTGTGTGTGCTATGCACTACCTCTTTGCCAAGGCCTGGGCATACTGGGCATGCTTATGTCTGCCTACAGGATCAGGCTCAGGGGATTCCTCCTCTGAGTCCTCCTGTGCCTGTGGGGGCCTTGTCAATCATGGGGGTTGTGTGGGCCTTCCCTGTGATGTTCCTGCCGCAGCTGTTTCTGCAGGATCATATTGTGTAGCATGGCACATACTATGAATATGTGTGCACATGTGACTTGAGAGTTCTCCAGGGCTCCACCAGATATGTCAAGGCAGTGGAACCGTGACTTGAGCATCCCAAACACATGCTCTATAATGTTCCTGGTTTGTGCATGTGCCTCATTATGGCACTCTTCAGTGTGTGTGTGTGTGTGTGTGTGTGTGTGTGTGTGTGTGTGTGTGTGTGTGTGTGTGTGTGTGTGTGTGTGTGTGTGTGTGTGTGTGTGTGTGTGTGTGTGCGTGCATTTCTGATGGGTGTTATCATCCATGGCTCCAGTTCATAGCCAGTATCTCCCAGCAGATGGCCATATGGGATGACCCCCTGGCAAATGCCTGGTATAGCTGTGAGGCATGCCAGATATTGGAGTTGTGATAACTACCAGGGCTGCCAGCACACATATTCATGATAATGTCCTGGGCATTGCATATGACCTGGCAGTTGATGGAGTGGTAGCCCTTGGAGTTGACATAGGCTCTACCCTCTTCACCAGGTGGTGCCTTAATGTGGATGTGCATGCAGTCTATTGCAACTAGTACCTCTGGGTAGTCTGCTACATGTTGGAAGAGCTGCATATTGCTGGTCCACTCCTCATAGGTGCTGGGGAAATATATGTGCTCCCCGGCATGTGTCTGCATGACATCCATGAACTGGAGCAGCACCCGGGATGCAGATGCCTGTGAGACCGCCATGATGACCCCAGTAAGTCTTTGGAAGGTACCTGTAGCTAGTATTCTTAAGGTTACACATACCTTGGTTTCAACTGGGATGGGTTCCCTTCTGTTGGCTCTGGGTCTGATGTGAGGCTGGCACAGCTCGCAGAGTTGCTGAAGTAAATCCCTGTCCACCCTGTAGTGCTCTACTATTTCCAGATCAAGTAGCCCCTGATAGGTTAGCCTGGGTCTGAATACTCTTCTCCTCCTCCTCAGTCTGGGACGGTTGTCAACTTTATCCTCCTCACTCGCCTCAGCCTCTAGCACATACTGTTGTATCAAAGCAACTGTAGCCCCTAACATTTTGTCAGTTAAAATTCCCCTGAGTGTGTACACCAATGGTGCAGAGTTTGTGGGAAAAGCCAGACTGAAAGGTGTTTGCATAGTTTATACTGTTGTGCTGCAGGCTCTGCCTGTGTGATTGGCTGACTATGATACATTCCTCCTGCCAGCTATATTATTTGTACTTGAGTGCCTTTATTCTGCTATATCCCTTTTTTTCTCTTCCCATTTGCACTCTTTCTAAGCCTGGTGGCACACTGCGTACACCCGCTGCTCAAATGTAAGCACTTCTGCTGGTTCCTGTTGGGTTTTTTTTTGTATTGTTTCCCTTGTATTTAAGTCCCATGGAGTGCCATGCAAACACCTGCAGCTATAGTAAACAGTTTTGAGTAGAAAGGACCCTCCCAGGGACGGTAACACACTCACCATTTCATAAACTAGATCAGACACACACCCTTGCTTAACTGTGCTTAGCTAAGCACAAATAGCGACAGTGGAAGTCCAATGTGCTTACACCAAGCATGCCACACACCCCTTTTCATGTCAGCTGCTCCTCCTGGTTACACAGCAGCATTATAGCTCCTACACAGTAAGGTGCAGGTGGACATGGTCTCCCATTTTGGTATTCAGTAAAATTTTGCTCATTTGCATACCCCACTGCTTCAGTCCCTTGTTAAACCACTACACCGTAACCTTTCCCCTTAGCAACCAGTGTTACCTATTATTGATTTGATTATGCATGCTACCCACTATAATAGCAAAATGAAGATAATTTAAAATTGCTTTTGTTTTACATTTTTTTCTCTTATTTTCTGCATGATCTTGTTTCTGCACTGCTGCGCAATGTTTAAATGGACGTAATTGACCAACAAAAATAAACTTTGATTTTCATAATTTTGCAACTGTTTTCCATTACAATGGCCATAGTTGTGGCCATTGGCATGCCTAATAGTCACAATACATGGTTTAATTTGAGCTGTCATGCCCCCATTTTGATTTTTGCAAAAATGTACACAGTTAGTAACTGAATACATTTCTGCAATGGACACTGCTCTGACACGGATGCCTGCCTGCTTACTGAATTGCTAATTCACCTCATTTGCATGGTTTTCACTAGAAAAATAGGTAATTAGCATTATTCAGTGATGTCCATGTCAGCATAGTGCTGGCAGGCTCGTGCATGCCCCTAGCCTTGTTTACTGGATCGCTTGGTGGCCATATTCCATGCAGAAGCTGCTACACTTTTACTTTATTGAATCTGGCCCATTGTTTTAACTGTATCAAGCAATGATTTAGATTCTCCAGTTGTGGTGCATAAAGAAAGTCATGATAATGGAAATGTTGATACAACTTCTGTACCTCTTAGTTTGGATGCAGGTTCACTGGGAGCAAGGCCGAAAGTAATTAATCAAAAATAAACTTTTTTTTCAGCTTTACCAGTACCATAGGTTCATAGTTCATAGCTTAGTACTAAGCTAACTGCCCTTGCAAGCCATTTTAAGCCTAGGCAATTACCCCTTGTGAGACTCAAACCCTGCACCTTAGCCATTAAGCCACCCTCCCAACCCCCAGTGAGACTGAAAACAACAGAACAGAGAGCACAATCTGTCAGCCAGGAACAAAACTGCAGGAAAGTAACAAATTAGAACACTTGATTGAGAATGATTTAGTTATTAACTTATCTATCATGTTTTGTTTTACACCCAATGCATACATGAATAATGAATAAAGGTCTTACATATATTCCAACTAAACCACCTATCTTACATGAACTCTTACTAGATCTCAAAATGTTTGGGCACAATGAAGCACTGAAGCACATGGTTAACAGATTTTAAACAGACAGGAGACATCAATTTCCTGAAGAAACCTAGCGTTTTTATTCCACCACCATATCCAGTGGTGGAGACTTTTCTAAGATTGTGTGAGCAGGAAATTGCTAATGAAATATATAGCAATAAGAAATGACAAAGTTTCTTCAATTTGAGCATGGAAGAGAGAATAGCATTGAAAGAGTTAATGGAAGATGATGAGGTGATTATTAGACCGGCAGATAAGCGTAGTGCTACACTCCTGATGGATCGAAAGTTTTATGTAGATAAAATGATGCTGTTGTTACAGGAGGATAAAACTTTTAGTAAAATAAATTCCTCAACTACCTGTAAAGTTGTCTTAGAGGTACATGAGACATTGAAAGATGTGTTGTCCAGTCGATTTATCACTGAAGAGACTATCAAGTATGTTTATGCAGATAAACCTATCCTTCTGATAATAAAAGGACTCCCAAAAGTGGATAAGAATGGAGACAATCCCCCACTCTGACCAATTGTGTCTGGTCGCGTATGTGTTACTGAGAATATAGCCACCTGGGTAGAACACAATCTGAAGAGGGCTTTGTCTCTCACTACATTCATTGTGAATGATTCAGCTGATTTCTTAAGATTGCTATCACAGTATACAGAAGGAAAATCTTCATACCAATGATTTTACTTTGTGACACTTGATGTCAACAGTTTATTCACAGTCATTACAAATTACTATGGGCTTACTGCTGTACAGGACTATGTAATGAACAGTGGAGGTAGGAAACATTATCTTGTTATGGAGATTTGTTCTTTTCTGAAATTGATGCTGGAAAATAATTTCTTCATCTTTTATGGTTGCTTTTACTCACAACAATGGGGTATTGCCATGGGGACCCCATGTGCCGACACCTATGTCAACTTGGAGATGGCAAACTGGGAGGAGGATGTTGTCTTTTCTAGTCATCGATGGAGAAATCTTTTCCCTTTTTACAAAAGATTTGTGGACAATATTTTTTCCTGTGGTTAGGGACTCAGGAGCAACTTCAAGACTTCATCACATACTTGGAGGATAGTACTGATTATTGACGCTTTACCTTACATATTTCAGAGACAGAGATTGTTTTCTTAGCTATAAAGATATACAAAGATGACAATTCAAGGTTGGCTACCAGAATGTATAAGAATGAATGCTGGAAAAATGCTTTGCTAATGAAGGATAGTATGCATCCATGACACATTTTTCCAAATATAGTAAAAGGGCAAATAATGAGGATATCAAGATTATGTATGGATGACCTCATTTTCCAGCAAGAGGTTGAATGGTTGGTGCCTAATTTTCAGGAAAGGGGCAGCAAAGACAGAGAGTTGATAGCTATTAGGATGGATCTCATGAATACAAGGAAAGGCCAGGGATGACTGTGGTTTGGGAAACAGAGAGTACAAGAGACTGTAAAGGCAACTACTGACAATGTGCATAAACATCCCAGGATCACCATGAAATACAGTAATCAAATATAACATATTTGTCATATAATAAGAGATAACTGGAAGATTTTAACTACATCTGATGATCTAAAGGGGGTAGTTAATGAAGAACCCTGTTTCTCTTTTTGGAACAGTGCCAATTTGAAGAGGTTACTTTGTAGAGATACTCAACCCTCTATACTGCTGCACCCCTCCACAAGGAAGATTGGAATGTTTATATGTGGCAATTGCAAAGCATGCCAGTATATAAATACAGCCAACAGTTTTACATATCCAGTGACTAAGAAAATATTTAAGCTATTTTTGTATGCTATCCGTCATATGAAGAACTTGATTTATCTTGCTACATGCAAACAATGTCAGTGTTTTTATGTGAGGAAGACAAACTGCATGCTAAAAGAAAGGATTCAGTAGCACATTAGCAATATAAGATGCCAAGACAAATGTAATGCACTGTATAAACATGCCATAGACATCTTAACACATAATTTTGTTTTTATGGTTCTACAGGTAGTGTTTAAAGATCTAAGGGGTGGAGACTTAGAACATACACAACTGGATGAAATTAAATGGATAGCTGAATTAAGAGTGGATATTCATCCAGGTTTAAATGATGTCATCTTATTGAAACCCATTCTGAAGGGGTGTAAATCATCCCTGGGATTCAATAAAGTAATTTCTCCATACAGGAACAGTGTGGCAGCACCTGCACAGAATATAGCCACCAAAAGATCCAGTAAACTACTGTTTTGATGTGCACAAGCGTGCCTACATTATTCCTGCATCATCCATGCAAGAATAGTGTTAGTTGCAGAAATGTATTTGGCTAGTAGCCGAATACATTTCTGCAAAAATGAAAATGGAGGCATGACAGCTCAAAAAAAAAGCATGTATTATACTCTTTAGGCATGCCAATGGCCAACTATATGGCCACTGGTATGGAAAAGTGTTTCATTTTTATAAAAATAAAAGTTTGTTTTTTTTTTGCCGATCTTGGCCGTTTAGGCATAGGGCAGCGGCACACAAACAGGATTGTGCCGAAAATAAAAAAAATTGTGAAAACTCAATTTTAAGGGAAATCTGCATTTTGCCATTACAGTCTATGGCATGCAGAATCTATGGCATGCAGAATCAAAACAACTCCAGGAAACAGTGTTTGTCAAGGGGAAAGGCTCTGTGGTAGTGCAGTAACTATGGACTAAGGCAGTGGGGTATGCAAATGAGAGGAAATTTACTGAATCACAAAAATCTTCAAAGTGCCAAACTGCACCTAACCATGTAGGTGCTATAGCATGATCGTGTAAGTAGGAGGAGCAACAGACGTGAAAAGGGTGTGTGTTATGCATGGTGTAAGCACACTCTGGAGCCCTATGGCACACAAATAAGCTTAGCTAAACACAGCTAAGCAAGGGGGTGTGTTTAAGGCTGTATTGACTTATTCAATGAAATGAAGAACGTGTTCAAGTCCAGGGAAGGCCATTTCTTTGTGTTTACATTAGCTAAACAGGTTTCCATGGTGTGGACCTGGTCTAAAACAAACAACCCCCCCCCCATCCAGAAATATCAGGATTTTTTACATTTGGGAACTGGGTATGTGCAGCATGCCTTGAGGCTTAAAAGAAGAGGAAATGGGAAGAGAAAAAGGGAAAATAGCAGAATAAAAGCAATCAAGAACAAATTACATAGCTAGCAGGTGGAATGCATCATCGTCGTCCAATCATACAGGCAGCATCTGCAGCACAACAGTATAAACCATGGAAACACCTTACAGTCTGTTTTTTCCCCACAAACTCTGCACCATTGGTGTACACATGCAGGGGAATTTTATTTGAAAAAATGTTAGGGGCTGCCATTGCTTTGATCCATCAGTATGTTCTAGAGGCTGAGGGTGGAGAGAAGGTTAATGCTGACAACTGCCACAGACCAAGGAGGAGAAGAAGAGTGTTCATACCCAGGGTAACTTACCAGGGGGTACATGATCTGGAGATAGTAGAGTCCTACAGGGTGGACAGAGACATACTTCAGCAAATCACCAAGCTGTGCCGACCTCACCTTAGACCTAGAGCAAACAGAGGTGATCCCATCCCAGTGGATACAAAGGTATGTGTAGCCTTAAGAATTTTAGCTACAGGTACTTTCCAAAGACCTACAGGGGACATCATTGGGGTCTCACAGGCATCTGCATCCAGGGTACTCCACCAGTTCCTCGATGCCATGCTACCTTATGCCAGTGAGCAGATTTACTTCCCAAACACCCATAAGCAGAGGACCAACATTATGCATCTCTTCCACTGAGTAGCAGAATACCCAGAGGTACTAAGTGCCATAGACTGCATGAACATCCACATCAAAGCACCACCCGGTGAACAGGGTAGGGTCTACATAAACTGCAAGGGATTCCCCTCAATCAACTGTCAAGTCATGTACAATGCCCTGGGCATTATTATGAATGTGTGTGTGCTGGCAGCCCTGGAAGCAATCATGACTCCCACATCTGGCATTCATCACAGCTGTACCAGGCATTTGCCAGTGGAGGTATCCCGTACGGCCATCTGGGGGATGCTGGCTATGTACTGTAGCCGTGGATGATGACACCCATCAGAAATGCACACATACTGACACAAGTATGCCATAATGAGGCACACGGACAAACCAGGATCATTATAGAGCATGTGTTTGGGATGCTCAAGTCATGGTTCCACTGCCTAGACATATCTGGCAGAGTTTGCAGTACTCTCCAGCCATATGTGCACACATGTTCATAGCATGTGCCATGCTACACAATATGATCCTGCAGAAACACATGCAGCAGGAACAGCATGGGTACGGGCCACACAGCCCACCACCATTACCAAGGTCCCCACAGGCACAGAGCGACTCAGAGGAGGAGGCCCCTGAGCCTGCTCCTGTAGGCAGATGGGGGCATGCCCAGTATGCTCAGGCCTTGGTAAAGAGACAACACATAGCACCCACACTGACACTGTAGAGACCCCAAGTACTGACACCTCTCTCTGACTCACACACACAGTAAAATGGATGACACACACACATCACATTACCTGTTACTTACCATATATAGGCTGTGTACTGCGTGCATCCAACACAGGTGGCCCTCAAGCACCATCATCACAACTGCCACAGGCACAAGGTAAGTCAGTCTTCTTAACAATAAATGAATGGATTAGTATGTTTTGCTAGCATATCTATGGTAATGCTGCATGCATGCAAGGGAATAGGGTGGCCTACTGGGATAGCAGCATGCAACTGACAACTATGTGGGACACCAGGAAATATCTGGCCAAAATTGGCCTCCACACAAACTATACAGTAGTACCCAAGGTGGCAAATCCCACTGCAGTATATGTGTGGGGACAACTAACTGTGGGGTTATAGGTCATAGGCATGGATGTCAGTGTAGGGATCCCATACCCACCCCTCACACCCACACAGCAAGTCAGCTGTAGAAAACCAGAGAGAAATGTATAGTACAGGCACACACATGGTGGCAATGTTGAATCACCCCCATACAGACTCACACAGTGATAGCAGAGCAGAACACACAGTTACAGTAAGGCTATGAAGGGTAAGAAGTCTGTAAATCAAATGTACACCATTACAATCTGACCTGTGCTCTTTACTGATATGCCTCTAGTCCCCAAGACAGGGCACAATAGTATGGTAAATGGAACCAAAATGTAAAGTAAATATCAGAACAGTCTGTGCAAATGTGTATAGTTGACAGGTGTGCCCCCCCCATAAACCAACAGAAATGCAGTAACATGTACAGTATGTTTGCAGAGCTATAGCAGCATAGCACATATTGACAGGGCTGTACCAATACACTTGAAAACATGTTGTCTGTCCACAATATGCAGGGGTCAATGAGCTATGTGTATGAGTGGTTAATATTGTCAGGATCTGACCAGCATGTTCTACTGGCAGTTGTCTCATAGTGCCCTAGGTACAATGCTGTCTTTGACAGGGTCATGTACAGATAACGTCAGTGCTATCTGTTATGTATGTCAGTGACACCCACTGCTCTGCCACTGACATACCTGGAAGTCACACTGTTATGTGGAATATACTACACATATAATGGACATCTTGAAGGATGTGTAGCTGAGGTGCCAATGCTTTTGTGAATCTAAGTGCTTTTTGGTACTGTTGCCAGTGGTTATTCTCAATAATCCTTTTCTCTTATGTTTGATTTTTACATATAATGGACATTCTTGCACAGTAGAATGCACTCTGTACCCACACCCATAACTCCCAACCTCTGACAGCAAGATGTCTGGACAAGGGCAGAAATAGAAGTGGAACAAAGGTACATTGATAGACATGTGTTGTAAATATCACCTTTACATAGGTTCATAGGTAGGTACTAGGCTATTGGCCCTAGGGCCTATACAAGCCTAGCCAAAAATGTACCCTGGCTTTCGCCACCCAAGAAAATTATTTTCCTGTGCCCCTGTCAAGCAGAACCACAGAAGTGATCCCCGGGGTGAATTTCCTATTACCCATCCAATCATCAAGATTTTTCTTGAAGAGTGCTAATGAGGAGCTCTGTTTGACATAGATAGGTAGTCTGTTCCAGAGTATGGGAAGTCTCTGGGACAGGAATCTATCCCTCCAGCATGTTCTCTTTATTGTGGTGACAAGGTTTAGGTCCCTAGAGCATGTAGCTCAGAGGGATTGGGATTTCTTTAAGTGGAGCATGTCCAACAGCTCTGGGTTTGACATAGCTTTGTATGTTAGGCAGAGATCACCTCTGATTAGGTGATATGTGACGGAGTAAAGCTGGAGTTTTTTAAGATGGTCTGCGTAAGGCATCTGTTTGAGGCTAGTAATCCTCTTTGTGAGGTATTTTTGTGGTCTTTCCAGTTGTCTTGTGAGGTACATACCAAAAGGGGCGTTGTACTCTATAATGGGTCTAATGAGTGATGAGTAGAGGGGAACAATGACCTCTTTTTTTCTGGATGAGAAACCTTTTGTGATGAGATGTGTCACGTAGAAGGATTTCCTGACCACTTTGGCGATGTGATTATCAAAGGAGAGACTACTGTCCACCTGTGTCCCAAGGTCTCTTATCACACTTTTGGTGTTAAGTAGACTACCGCCTATGTGGTAGTTCATGGGTATACCAGCAAAAACACTGCAAGATTCAGCACCCGGAGCAGTGAAAAGACTCTTCCATTAATTCACAAACGAACTCCTTTATTAATAAATAGACAAGTGCTTTCACGCACCAAAGTGCGCTTCATCAGATCTTAACATATAATGGCAGTTCACTGAAAGTATATATAGTCAGTCAAGTATATTCAATCAATCAATTAAAACTCAAACAATCAATTAAACAATCAATTATTTAAAAACTTCTTTAAAGAAACATAGAATCCAATATGAGACACTGAACCAGAAGAGGTAGTAAATTTGTTTTAAAAACTGTCTGAGGCAGACTTATTATATGGCACAAATATATATTATCAAAATTATATATAATCAAATTACATCTGTAGTGTATCTAAAATTATATAAATATATATATATTCAAATTATTTATTTATTAATCCATTCTTAGCACATAAAACTAAATATATGAATAAATATTATTATTATAAAATGTATGGAGATTAAAATAATTACTAATATAAAAAATACATCACATAGATATAAATATAAATACAAATATACTATTATATATATTAATTAATATTTAAATGAATAAATAAATAAATAAGCATATAGGTGAATAAAAATATAAGTCAATGAGCATATAAAATGTTAACTCTTTATCTATATAACCTGCCATCCAAAACAGGTTTAATACAGATGCTTTGATTCAATCCTGGATGTAAATGTGCTCCTAGTCTAAGAATCCATGTCAACTCAATATTAGCTAAAATATTCATATTATCACCCCATCTTTTATTTGAATCCACTAACTGAAGTACCCTAAACTTAAAACCATGTTCTTTATACTCATTAACATGTCTAGCCAGGGCATTAAATTCATTACTTTTCTTTATGTCGTAGACGTGATTATAAATTCTCTGTTTAAATTTCCTTTTGGTCATCCCAACATAGAAGGCATCACATTTTGTGCACGTTGCTAAATATATTAAATTCATAGATTCACATGTTGCATAGAATCTAGGTGTAAAAGTAATATTTAGTTTAGGATGTCTATATATCTGTATGTCACTAATATACTGACACATTTTACATTTCCTACAAGGAAAGCTACCCACGTTCTTAATATAATTTTGTTTATGAGATATAGCTTTAGTTTCTTTAAAACACAGCAGTTGCTTAAGATTTGGGGAATTCCTATATGTAAACTTTGGTCTCTCACCCACGATACTTCTGACAGCTTCATCCATAATTAGAACTTTCCAATTATGTGTTATAATATTTTTCAAGTCAAAATTATCATTTGTAAACTGCATAGTGTAAGAAACTCTAATATCTTTCTTGAATGGTTTATAGCTGTTAATATTATAATGTTCAACTTCTGTTTTATGATGTTCATATAAATCTCCTATACAATCTTTCCCTTTCAAGACATCATTCTTGATACTACACACTAATTTCTTATTATACCTTCTAGCTAAAAATAGATTTTCCATAGCCTCTGCTTCCCTATCTAATACATCCTTGTTCTCACATAATCTTTTTAGCCTGATGTATTGGCTCTTTATAATGCCCGGGAAGACATGTCTAGGGTGCATACTATTGTAGCACAATAATGTATTTTTCCAACAGGACTTTCTGTACAACGTGGATTCTAGATGATTCTCATTCGTGATAGTAAGATTAATGTCCAAAAAACTAATAGTGGTATATGACCATTCCATAGTGAATTTTAAAAATTCAGTCGTGGATTCTAAAAATATTTAAAAAATCTTTAAATTCATCATGAGTCCCTTCCCAGAGAATTAGAACATCATCTACAAACCTTTTGTACATTTTAACCTTCTTCTGATAAATATTGTTGTTAAATAAATTATTTTTCTCCCAATTAAAAACTACAAGGTTTGCATAAGTATTGGCAACGGGGGTGCCCATGGCAACACCCCATTGCTGTAAATAATAATTATCGGCAAACATAAATACATTATTTTCAAGAACCATCTCTAACAGATGGCATAATAAGATCTGTTCATCTATATTAAAATCAGTGTCATTATTCAATACTTCCCTCATGGCTTGCATGCCATATCCATTGGGTATACTAGTGAAGAGATTCTTGACATCAAGGGTTACCAATATGTATTGCCCTATTTTGAGATCACAATTTAATTGCTTAATATCATTCAATAAATGGTAGATATCCTTAAGAATAGTTGGAATAGAGTCAACTATAGGTCTTAACATTGACTCTAAATACACAGATATATTAGAGGTAACCCAACCCCTACCTGAAACTATAGGTCGCATCGGAAGGGGAAACACTTTTTTGTGTACCTTTGGTAATCCTTTCATACAAGGAATCAATGGTAATTCAATATTCAAGAAATCATATGTTTCTTTATCAATTTGTCTGCACATTAAAAGATCATAAATATTATCATGTACATTATATATAATCTGTGTCACATCAGTAGCAGTCAAAACACGATAAGTGCTGGTATCACTCAATAACATATTCATACTGTTGTTATAATCAGGCGTATCCATAAGTACTATACCCCCCCCCCTTTATCAGCTGGTTTTATAGTAAGTGTGGTATCTTCTCTTAGTTTTGTTAGTGAGGCAACTTCTAAATGTGTCATATTATAAAACCTATTTCTCTTTCTATCACCTACTGAATAATATCTGTAAAAGTCACTTTCACATAATTTAATAAAACAATCAACACTGTCCGGTAAGGGAGGGATAAAACTACCTTTCTTTCTTAATTTCTGTGAATATCCACTGTCTAGCGACATTACATTGTTGTTAAAATATACTTTCAATGCAACCAAGTGACCAAACAGTCGCAAATCAGTTAGCGTATCACCAATTTTACTGGGTTGCGATGTTATAAAACCCAGTCCCTTATTTAAAACAGCTATATCAGTTTCATTGACAGTATTGCTAGAAAAATTAAATACTAAAAAGTTCAGTTCCTTGTATTTTTCCTCTGTCCATACCTCTCTTCCGAAAATTTCCTCTTCCTTGGACCTTTGCTCAGCGAACGACCTCTCGCATAGTTCGTTTGTTTTATAGGGTATGGTAAAAAACGTTTCTCTTCTGGATTAGCAACCTTAGGACGGACAACAGGTTCCATATCTTTAAAAGCCCCTCCAGGTGCCTGTTGATTAGGCGGTGGTGTATACATGTCTGCATTAACATTTAATGCGCTGGAACCACTAGATGAACATTTATCAGTGGAAACAATGCCAGAATTACTTTCAGCCTCACAACACTCATTGTTCCGAATGGGCCGTTCCAACACATTATTAGTTGGCGTGATGACATCATGCGCTCCTCCTTCCGTTTAATCAATTCAGTTTTACATAATATTTATCGAACGAAGTTTCCCAAAGCTCTGTATCCAATGTTAATAATCAGTACTATCCTCCAAGTATGTGATGAAGTCTTGAAGTTGCTCCTGAGTCCCTAACCACAGGAAAAAAATATTGTCCACAAATCTTTTGTAAAAAGGGAGAAGATTTCTCCATTGATGACCAGAAAAGACAACATCCTCCTCCCAGTTTGCCATCTCCAAGTTGACATAGGTGTCGGCACATGGGGTCCCCATGGCAATACCCCATTGTTGTAAGTAAAAGCAACCATAAAAGATGAAGAAATTCTTTTCCAGCATCAATTTCAGAAAAGAACAAATCTCCATAACAAGATAATGGTTCCTACCTCCACTGTTCATTACATAGTCCTGTACAGCAGTAAGCCCATAGTAATTTGTAATGACTGTGAATAAACTGTTGACATCAAGTGTCACAAAGTAAAATCATTGGTATGAAGATTTTCCTTCTGTATACTGTGATAGCAATCTTAAGAAATCAGCTGAATCATTCACAATGAATGTAGTGAGAGACAAAGCCCTCTTCAGATTGTGTTCTACCCAGATGGCTATATTCTCAGTAATGCATACGCGACCAGACACAATTGGTCAGAGTGGGGGACTGTCTCTATTCTTATCCACTTTTGGGAGTCCTTTTATTATCAGAAGAATAGGTTTATCTGCATAAACATACTTGATAGTCTCTTCAGTGATAAATCGACTGGACAACGCATCTTTCAATGCCTCATGTACCTCTAAGACAACTTTACAGATAGTTGAGGAATTTATTTTACTAAAAGTTTTATCCTCCTGTAACAACAGTATCATTTTATCTATATAAAACTGTCTATCCATCAGGAGTGTAGCACTACCCTTATCTGCCGGTCTAATAATCACCTCATCCTCTTCCATTAACTCTTTCAATGCTATTCTCTCTTCCATGCTCAAATTGAAGAAACTTTGTCATTTCTTATTGTTATATATTTCATTAGCAATTTCCTACTCACACAATCTTAGAAAAGTCTCCACCACTGGATGTGGTGGTAGTAAATGTAGACGCGTCTACATTTCTGACTGTTATGAGGAATGGCTCACTACTTTCTTAATGATCTGAGGGATTTCTTTCAGACTTTTTGCTGTTGTTGTTGATGACACTTTAATCAGGCTGTTTCTTTTGTTTGGGTTTGTGTATATATAGGGTTGTTCAGTGGTTGCTTTTCATTCACTGAGGAAGTTGATGACGAAAATGTGTTGGAACTGTACTAGCATTTGTGGAATAAACTGTTTTTGGATCCTTTATTGGTTCGTGTTCATTCCTGGTTGGTGGTGCCTTCTTTCGTTTTTTGGTTGTTTTTGCACCATTGGTCCCTGCTTTTGGTCACAGGCATGGATGTCAGTGTAGGGATCCCATACCCACCCCTCACACCCACACAGCAAGTCAGCTGCAGAAAACCAGAGAGAAATTTATAGTACAGGCACACACATGGTGGCAATGTTGAATCACCCCCATACAGACTCACACAGTGATAGCACAGCAGAACACGCAGTTACAGTAAGGCTATGAAGGGTAAGAAGTCTGTAAATCAAATGTACACCATTACAATCTGACCTGTGCTCTTTACTGATATGCCTCTAGTCCCCAAGACAGGGCACAATAGTATGGTAAATGGAACCAAAATGTAAAGCAAATATCAGCACAGTCTGTGCAAATGTGTATAGTTGACAGGTGTGCCCCCCCCCCCCATAAACCAACAGAAATGCAGTAACATGTACAGTATGTTTGCAGAGCTATAGCAGCATAGCACATATTGACAGGGCTGTACCAATACACTTGAAAACATGTTGTCTGTCCACAATATGCAGGGGTCAATGAGCTATGTGTATGAGTGGTTAATATTGTCAGGATCTGACCAGCATGTTCTACTGGCAGTTGTCTCATAGTGCCCTAGGTACAATGCTGTCTTTGACAGGGTCATGTGCAGATAACGTCAGTGCTATCTGTTATGTATGTCAGTGACACCCACTGCTCTGCCACTGACATACCTGGAAGTCACACTGTTATGTGGAATATACTACACATATAATGGACATCTTGAAGGATGTGTAGCTGAGGTGCCAATGCTTTTGTGAATCTATGTGCTTTTTGGTACTGTTGCCAGTGGTTATTCTCAATAATCCTTTTCTCTTATGTTTGATTTTTACATATAATGGACATTCTTGCACAGTAGAATGCACTCTGTACCCACACCCATAACTCCCAACCTCTGACAGCAAGATGTCTGGACAAGAGCAGAAATAAAAGTGGAACAAAGGTACAATGATAGACATGTGCTGTAAATATCACCTTTACATAAGTTCATAGGTTCATAGGTAGGTACTAGGCTATTGGCCCTAGGGCCTATACAAGCCTAGCCAAAAATGTACCCTGGCTTTCGCCACCCAAGAAAATTATTTTCCTGTGCCCCTGTCAAGCAGAACCACAGAAGTGATCCCCTGAGTGAATTTCCTATTACCCATCCAATCATCAAGATTTTTCTTGAAGAGTGCTAATGAGGAGCTCTGTTTGACATAGATAGGTAGTCTGTTCCAGAGTATGGGAAGTCTCTGGGACAGGAATCTATCCCTCCAGCATGTTCTCTTTATTGTGGTGACAAGGTTTAGGTCCCTAGAGCGTGTAGCTTGGAGGGATTGGGATTTTTTTAAGTGGAGCATGTCCAACAGCTCTGGGTTTGACATAGCTTTGTATGTTAGGCAGAGATCGCCTCTGATTAGGTGATATGCGACGGAGTAAAGCTGGAGTTTTTTGAGATGGTCTGCGTAAGGCATCTGTTTGAGGCCAGTAATTCTCTTTGTGAGGTATTTTTGTGGTCTTTCCAGTTGTTGTAGATGTCTTGTGAGGTACATACCAAAAGGGGCGTTGTACTCTATAATGGGTCTAATGAGTGATGAGTAGAGGGGAACAATGACCTCTTTTTTTCTGGATGAGAAACCTTTTGTGATGAGGTGTGTCACGCAGAAGGATTTCCTGACCACTTTGGCGATGTGATTATCAAAGGAGAGACTACTGTCTACCTGTGTCCCAAGGTCTCTTATCACACTTTCGGTGTTAAGTAGACTACCGTCTATGTGGTAGTTCATGGGTATAGAATTTTTACCAAAGGGGATGACAATGCACTTTTTGGCATTGAGCTTGAGACCATGTCTTTGACACCAGGCATCTGTCTCAGTGAGGCCCTTTTGTAGGATGTCCACATTATTAGGAGTTTCAATTATGGCTGTAAGTAAACTTACATTTACACCAGCTACACTACGCTGGTTGACAAAAAACAGTTACTACATAATTTAAGTTTACAAAAATTATTTTAACAGTACTTTCCCATAGAAAAATACCCTGCCTGTCTTGGTACTCAAACCGGGCTATAACCCCTACAGTATCTTGGCTTGGAAATTTCACCTGTATATTTGTATTTATCTCCTATGGGATGTTTAAGCCACGGTAAGCGAAGGGCCATAATGAGCCACCCACATAGCTATGCTTAAACATTCCTTAGCCTAGAAAAAAATATATAATATTATTATTATATTATTATGTGATATAAATGTTTCTTGTGGTGTTCTGACAAGTCATTGAGGAGGAAATCGGGAAATATTGGCATTCATTTGGCTTTCAAGCTTCTATCCTTCATAGACTCCTGCTAATACATATCCTGCTTTCTATCAACTTTCTAACTGTGTGAGGGCAGTTTTTCAGAGGTGTCCCTATTTTATTGCTTTTCCCTCCATTATTTGTGCCTTTGTCCACATGGACTGCTGTCAGGGAATATTGGCATACATTTGCTTTCAGACCTCTATCCTTCGGTAATTCATGCTAATGCATGACCTGTTTTGTATCAACTTTCTAGATTTGTGGGGCAATATGTATGTTGTGTCCCTTTTGAGGGATTTATCCCCCATTATTTGTGCGTTTGCACACATTTCCTGCTTTAGCAAGTTGCAGAGGTGTTGTACAGCAGTTTTACAATGCAGGGTGTGTGTGACAGAAACTGTCAAACACACCCTGCATAGCTTTCCTAATACCGTGTTTATTTCAGTGTCCACGGACACTGAAATACTGCCATAATGTTAGAGTAATTCTCTAATACTATGCCAGATCCTATTAGAAAGTGCTGTATGGCACTTTCTGAGTGCAGGGGGTGTGTTCAATTTCAGTGCACTACATGAACACACCCCCTGCACTTATTCACAGTTTGTGTCCGTATAAGTTGAACAGCAGCGGGTCTTCATGAATATGCAAGGCATGCTGCTGTGCTATACGGATACGAATCACTCCGTGCAAGAATAGTGCTATTCTTGCATGGAGGTTATTGAATCCCAGGGCATGTTTTAGATCTGATTTGGCTACAGCTGATTTCCAAGATTTGTGATTGGATGCACAGTGTTTTTAACTATGGGGAAGTGTGTGTTATGGTAGATCTAAAGAAGGGCAACTGCCCAAAACTGCTTATCGTTATTTTGATTTTTTATTAAAGTTTTTACTTACCTACTAGTCTTGGTGGTTCGACTTGGTTGCTTGATACTTTTGAAAAGAAGCAGTGGCATCTTTTACATCCACTCTGGTACCACCAACTCAGGCATGTAACATCTCATGTGAAGGATGACACACTCAGGAGTACAGCACTCCCCATCATGCTGCACTTTAGTATCAACAATTCATTTCCCTGGTTTGGGAATAAAATCTACAACCTTATGCACCAAAGGTAAGTGTGGCAGTTGTGCTACTGACACTGCAATATGTCAGTATGGATATGGAAAAGGTCTATCAGAGTGGGATCCAAAAATGCCTTGCATGCCAGGCATGGACTGCCTCTCAGCAGTCTGGAGGAAAAAGAATATACAGATAGTGCTTTGAGATGATCTGCATAGGACATGCCCTGTATTCTTTTTGTGAGGAACCTCTGTGGACATTCCAGATGTTGCATGTACCTTGTCAGGTACCTACCAGAGGGGTTTTGTACTCAATGATGGGCCTGAAGATGGCCAGATACAGTGGAATTATGACTTCTATGGACCTATGGACCTACATACCATGCCATTGAGCAACATAGAATGATTTCCTTACTACTTTAGACACATATTGGTCAAAAGCATACCCAAATCCCTGACTATTGGTTCTACTCTTAAGGGTGTGCTATCAATGAGGTAATTTCTAGGGTAGCTAATCATCCAGAGGGTACTATTACAAACGTCTTGAGTTTAAGTCATAGGTTTGGCACCAGTGATTTATTTATTTTATTTATTTTATATTTGTTAACCTGGTAGTGTCTGGCTGGGCAAGTAGCCCATTTTCAGCAGAGACCTAGGGGAGAAAAGCTCCATAAGAACAGTATAAAAAGATTACAAACATTTTTCAAAGATTGACAAAGAATATATAAAACATTTAACAGTTGCCTACAATACTATTTACAAAAAAAAAAAAAAAAAGATAATGTAAAACAGAAAACATTACATTCCCTAAAACTTACTACAGACAGTAATATGAAACTCATTAGATACATAACTAAAATAAACCACTGTGGTATTATCATTTGGTAGAAGTAAGACAAGGAGAAAAATAGCGGAAAAGAAACATTTGATTGATGGGATGAGAAACTAGCCAGGAATATTACAGGAGCATAGCCATTGTTGAGTAAGGTATCCATTTAGGAGTTGTTTGAGGCTATGACTGTGTGTTTTTTATTTGTCTGTGTTAGTCCTTCTTGTAAGATGTTAGTGCCTTGGGGGATTCTATGACTGCTCTTTGCTTGAAATCATCTGCAAACTCGGTCAGCCTGAAGCCCATCATACTGGTCTAGACCTCTAAGAAGTAGATGCCAAAAAGGAGCAGACCCAGCACAGGGGGACGGCACTAGTGATCAGCCTCTTTGCGGAGGTTGCCTCCACTATTCCTGGGTCCTGTCTGGGAGCCAACTGGCTATCCAGCATGTAACATAGGGGTTTATGTCTATATCCATGATTTTGTTTACAATGCCCAAGCAGAGTCTTGTATGGAGTTTCTTAACCAAGTCAAAATAGGCAGTGTGTATTGTTTTGCCCTCATCTACTGTACTGGTGACTTTCTCAAAAACATCCAGCATGGTGGGTAAGCATAATCTGCCCTTTATGAAGGCAAACTTGAGTGGATCCAGTGGGGTTTGAAGGTTTGCTATGTCCTTAGTAGTCATTCCCATGATAATTCTTTCCATGGCTTTGCACATGAGACTAGTCAGAGTTATGGTTCTGTAGATCCTGGGGTCCATTTACAGTATCATCTTGTGCAGAGGGATGACCATTTGTTTATCAGTGTGGCACAAAGCCTGTCTGGAGGCTATGGTTAAAAAGTTACACCACTGATCTTGATAGGTCTTGTTTCAGGCTATTTAGAAGGCACCCTAAGATGTTAACAGACCTCACTGATGCACTGTTTTCAGACTTTGTGAGTGCATGTAGGACCAGCTCCCTAGTGATAGTTGGAGAAGGGGGGGGGGTTATATTTCATGCTTTTATTTTCTGTGGGTTGGCAGAGGTAGATAGGGTGGAAAACTGGAGCTGACTTTTTGGCCAGCTGATTTGCTCAATTTTCTGGCTCCATTTATAATAAGTGCTGGACAGTGTGGTGTATCAGGGTTGCCAGATTTCCGGTAGGAACAAAAAAAATAGAAGGTCTCGAAGAAAAAAAAAAAAGGCATTAAAGAACTGAGCTAGCTCACTCTGCCTGCAATAAACACTGAGCTTCTCGTGTTTAATGCATTGCAGTTCGCATTAAACACGAGAAGCTCCGTGTTTAGCGCTTTTTGATTGGCCAGATATGGCATATGGGCCAATCAAAAGCTTCGGTTTTAACGCGAACGTTTAGCAATTTTTGATTGGCCGTATGCCAGGTATACGGGTCAATCAAAAACAAAGTGGAGGCTGGCCGGATGAACGAACCGCAGGCGGGACTCGGGATCAGGCTACTGATCTCGGGACAGTCCCGCCCAAATAGGGACGTCTGGCAACCCAGGGTGTAATGCCTTTTAGGTTTTGGACATAGCTGAAGAAGATCATGTGGTTGTCCTTTGCCTGAGTGACTTTCTTTACCTCAGTTATGGATTTGGTAGACTGAATTTGCCTTCTTAATTGTTTGTTTAGCTTGAGGAAAGTGCTTTATCATGCTGTGTGCAGCACTTCCTAATCTTTGTGATGACTTTTTTCTTTTGTTGTGCAACCTGTTTATGTTTGCATTCCAACTAGGAGTTTTTTTTTTTTATTAGTTCTGGGATGACTTCTGGTAGGCACAGCTGTCTCTATGCATTTCTTCACGCTTGCAGAAGATTTATGTGAATAATTCTACAAATGCATCTGTGTTATCAGGGCTTGGTGGGATTTGAAATTTTGACAGGGTGTCACTTAGTAGTAGGAAATTTTCCTTAGAATAGTTCATAAATGCTATGGGATATACCTGGATCATACGACTGATTTTTACTATGAAGGATACAGAGTTGTGGTCTGACCTTAGCAAACAGGACACTACACTAAATATTGTCAAAGTTTTTATTAGTATATTCTTTTACTGATTACACCAGATTTTTAAAACATGATGTTGTCTTCTCATAATGTGAAAGACATTGCATGGTAAAATAGATAGTTAAGATAAAATAATCATATCATAGATTTCAGGAGTGAAAATTTAATTTAATACATATTTAAACAGCTACGTATTCATCTGATTTGATTTTTATATCAAATAAATATTCCAGAAAAAAATATATTTTGTTGTGGAATTCAGGACTGGACAACATTAATTTCTATGAAGGTCATAAATAATTTGCAAACTGTTATGATTAGTTCATTGTACATTAAATAACTTTGAGTATTGTATAGATTAGTGAAGGCTAAGACTAAAACAGGTAGGCATTGCACATACAGAGCAGATGGAAGATGAAAATGGATGCAGCAATAACTGTGAAGTCTGACTAGAGGTCGAATTTAATGAAGACTTTGGGAACACATGCAAACATATCTTCAGAACTCACTTTTTTCCATACAGCTGAGCCAGCATTTATCTTGCTGGCCTTGGCTGCTTTATGCAGAAATTAACATAACACTAAAATGACATTTTTCCATTTCATACTCCAAATAAGAGCACTCCAGCACTACCAGGCTACAACTCATACCATACATTTTGGCCACAAACCTGGACCAAAATACAAAAGGTGGGGGAGTATCCATATTCATTAAGGATACCCACACCTCCAGGTTAGTGGCACAGAATGATGCTTCAGAGATCATCCACAAGCAACTAACAACGGGCAAAACTGCTATTCAAATTATAGCTTGCTACAGATCACCCACCATGTCCCAGGACTCTCACTCTGCATTCCTGGAAACACTTGGAAACATAAAGGTCCTACCAAGCACCTTGATATTGGGTGATTTCAATTACCAAACATTAACTGGGAGAACTACCCAAGTACATACTCCCTTGCCCAACATTTCCTAGAATTTATAAACTCAAATGCCCTGGATCAACTGGTCAACACCACCACCAGCGGTGACAACATATTGGACCTGGTCATCACCAACATGGGCGACCAGTGTTCCACATCAGACGTCAACCCCTCATTGGTTAGATCTGACAATAAACTAATCACTCTGGCTATCCACATTCCGCCACCACCCCCAGTCAAAGAAACCACCGTGAAAACCTTTTCAAAAGAAAACTTCACATTACTTAAGTCCTAGGTGGGAAGTTTCAAAGCCCCCATGCTAAAGGATAATGCTGTCCACACTGCAAAATCCTTTACCAATGCACTCTACAGGCACCTACAAGAATGCATGGATCGTGCTATCCCAAACAAAACTAAGACTCACTCTTCCAAGAAAAGGAAACCAGTCTGGTGGACCCCTGCCATAAACAAGCTATACAATAGAAGGAGGAAACTAGTACAGAAAAGAGTAAAATTCCAAGAAGGGAAGACATCCCTGATCAGTATCAGCAAGAAACTACATTCCCTCATAAAATCATCCAAGGCTAACTTTGAAAGGAAAATTGCCATGGACTCCAAAGATAACCACAAGGCATTCTTTAGCTATGTCAATAATGGAATTCTCAGATATGCTCGGAGTTAGTGCAGGATGGCACAAAATACACTGAACTGACCGATATAGCCATCATCCTGGCAGACACGTTCAATGCAAACTTCATCCCCTCTCACCCCCTAATTGGGTCCATAACTATACCAGAAGAATGTAGGGCTCCTGAAATCACAGACACTCAGGTTAAAACAACCCTCTCCAGAGCCAAAAACACAGCATTAATGGGACTGGATGGTGTCCCAGGCTGTGTCCTACATGAGCTCAAAGATGAACTAACTCCTCACCTAAATACACTGTTTAAACTCAGCCTCTCCACAGGCTATGTGCCCACAGAGTGGCGCACAGCAACGGTTATTCTGCTCCACAAAGGTGGAGCCACAACAGACTCTGGGAACTATCGACCTATAAGCCTGACTAGCTTGGTCTGCAATGTTATGGAGCACATCATCATGGATTTCATTAACAGAGACATTGGGAACCTCCCAACACTGGACCCTACCCAAATTGGCTTTGTTAAGGCCAGATCATGCCTCCTAAACCTGCTGGACTTCTTTGAAACAGTTACCAAGGCTATAGATGAGGGAAGGGTGGTCCAAACAGCCTACCTAGACCTCGCAAAGGTCTTCGACACCATTCCCCACTCAGGTATTATAGACAAGCTCACCAGCCTGAACATAAACCCCTACATCACAAGATGGGTTGCCAAATGGCTCACCGACAGAACCCACATGGTAAGAGTTGTGGGAGATAGGTCTGACTCTAAACCGGTTACAAGTAGCGTTCCCCAGGGCTCAGTCCTAGGAACCTTCCTGTTCGGCAAGCACAGCCAGACTATGGCTGACCAAATTCACAGACGACAGCAAACTAGGGGCTATAATTGACTCTCCGGCTGACACAGACATCCTCCAAAAGGGTCTCACTGAGACAGATACCTGGTGTCAAAACCATGGCCTCAAGCTAAATGCCAAAAAGTGCATAGTCATCCCATTTGGAAAAAACAAAGTACCCACAAATTATCACATAGGTGGTAGTCCCCTAAATACGGAAGATGTAATAAGGGATCTGGGGACCCAAGTAGATATTAACCTCTCCTTTGATAATCACATTGCCAAAGTGGTTAGAAAATCCTTCTATGTGGCCCACCTAATCACAAAAGGGTTTGCATCCAGTTCGAAAGAGGTCATTGGGCCTCTATATGCATAAATAATCAGACCCATCATAGAGTACAATGCCCCATTTGGGATGTACCTTATAAGACACCTGCAACAACTGGAAAGACCGCAGAAATACCTCACCAAGAGGATCACGGGCGTCAAGCAGATGCCCTATGCAGCTCGACTGAAGAAACTCCAACTGTTCTCGGTTGCATACCACCTACTCAGAGGCAATCTCTGCCTGACATACAAGGCCATGTCCAACCCAGAATTGATGGACATGCTCCACCTAAAGAAAACCATATCCCCTCGAGCCACATGCTACAGGAATCTAAACCTCACCACAACAATAAATAGGACGTGCTGGAGGGATAGATTCCTGTCCCAGAGACTTTCCATGCTCTGGAACAAGATTCCAATCTACATTAGGCAGAGCTCCTTGCTATCCCTCTTCAAGAGAAACCTTGACAAGTGGATGGGAAACAGAAAGTTTACCCCAGGGATCACTTCAATGGCTCTGCTGGACAAAGGCACAGGGAACTAATCTAAGGGGGCGGTGAAAGCCAACACATTCCGGCTAGGCTTATAAATGCCTTCAGGCAGATAGCCTAGTACCTACCTATGAACCTATGAACCTATAAAACTCCCTCAAAATCCGCAGTTATGTCAGTCCACTTTATATGCTACCTAAAAATGCCAATGTCCCACCATCCATGCACTTAGACCCTCAGAAAGGGCATCTATTTCCAATAGTAACCTGAACCATTACCACATCTCAGCCATAACTGTAAAGTTTAACTATAATGATTTTGATAAAGTATAATTTGTAGAAAGGTTGGATCTGTCCCAAATAGTAACACCTATTTTACCTACTTCAAAGCCTAAAGGCAGAGTTTACAGTTAAAGTTGGTTTAGGATCTAACTTTTCCTTAGCTTAGGTTCATAGGTTCATAGGTTTATACTAGGCTATCTGCCCTAAGGCATTTATAAACCTAGCCCAAAGTTTTGTGGCTTACGCCACCCCTTATGTTAAAAAATACTGTGCCCATTAGTTTGTTGTGCCTCTGTCCAGCAATGACACAGAGATGATTCCCGGGGTAAGCCTACGATCTCCCATCCACCGGTCAAGATTTCTCTTGAACAGAGCCAGAGAGGTGCTCTGCCTCACATGGACCGAGATTTTATTCCACAGCATAGGGAGTCTCTGGGTGACAAATCTATCCCTCCAGCATGTCCTATTTATATCCATGCTAAGGTTTAAGTCGCTTGCTCTAGTGGATCTGGTAGATTTGGATTTTTTGAGGTGGAGCATGTCCATTAATTCCGGGTTGGACATGGCCTTGTATGTCAGGCACAGGTCACCTCTGAGCAGGCGGTATGCTTAACTGAATAGAGCTGGAGTTTCTTCAGTCTGGCAGCATATGACAGATTTTGGAGTCCCTTTATCCTTTTGGTGAGAAACTTTTGGGGTCTCTCCAATTGCTGCAGGTGTCGGGTGAGATACATCCCGAATGGGGCATTGTACTGATCATTGGTCTGATAAGTGAAGAGTACAGGGAACAATGACCTCACTTGATCTGGATGTGAATCCCTTCATGATCAGGTGGGCAATGTAGAAGGTCTTTCTAACCACTTTAGCAATGTGAGTGTCAAAAGAAAGGCCACTGTCAACCTGGGTCCCCAGGTCCCTGATAACCTCTTCTGTGCTTAATGGATTGCCACCTATATGGTAGCTTGGGGTTACCTTGTTTTTCCCCAAGGGTATGACTATACATTTTTTGGCATTTAACTTCAGGCCATGGCTCTGGCACCAGTTCTCAGTTTCTGTGAGACCCTCTGAAGGATATCTGTGTCCGATGTACTTTCCACTATGGCGCGCAGTTTGCAGTCATCTGCAAACTTTGTCAGCCATAGTCCTCCTATGTTTGCCTGTACTTCTGAGAAGTAGATGCTGAACAACAGGGGGCCAAGGACTGAGCCCTGTGGGACACCACTTGTGACCGCTTGGAGTCTGGCATGGCGCCAGCAACTCTAACCCTGTGGGTTCTGTCCTTTAGCGTTTGCAACACATCTTGTGACATATGGGTTTACATTTAAGCTGGTAAGTTTCTTTATAATACGCGAGTGGGGTATTGTGTCAAAAGCTTTGCAAGGTCAAGGTAGGCTGTATGGACTGCCTTTCCTCATCAATGGCCTTGGTGACTGTTTCAAGAAGTCGACCAAGTTCAAAAGGCATGATCTGCCCTTGACAAAGCCAAACTGGTCGGGTCCAATGTCTGCAAGTCCGCTATGTCTTTGTTTATGAGTTCCATTATGATCCTCTCCATAGCTTTGCAGACAAGGCTTGTTGCTTATGGGCGGTAATTACCAGGGTCCGTAGAGGTACCGCCTTTGTGGAGTGGGACCACAGTTGCTGTACGCCACTCCTGGGCACGATCCTGTGGTAAGGCTAAGATTAAACAGCTGCCTTATATGCGGGTTTAGTTCTCGTTGAGTTCTGTAGCACCCAGCCGGGGCCACCATCCGATCCCATTGATGCTGTGTTTTTAGTTTAGAGAGAGCAGCTTTACCTGCGCATTTAAGATGTCTGGGAGGCTACACTCCACTGGGATAGTTATCTCTCCTTTGGGGGAGGGGTGAAGTTTGCACTGAACCCGTCTGCCAGTATGTTGGCAATGTCTGTGGGTTCAGTGATTTTGTATCATTTTGGACTAATTCTGCATATCTGGGAGTTTCCACCCAGGTTTCTAAATATAGCTGAAGAAGGCTTAATGATTATCTTTTGAATCTATTGCAATTTTTCTCTCAAAGTTGGCCTTGGATGATTTTATGAGTGCTCAGATTTTTTACTAATAATGATCAAGGGTGTCTTCTCTTTTATGGATTTTGCTCTATCATGTAACAGCTTTCTCCTCTTATTGTAAAGTTTGTTTATGGCTGGGGTCCACCAGACTGGACGCTTGCCCTTGGTGGAAAGAGTCTTGGTTTTATTAGGGATGGCCTGATGCAGGCAGTCCCGGACGTGTTCGGAGAAGGCATTTGAACGGACTTGCGCAGCGTGGCTTGTTTTTACCACTGGCTCGGCGGCCTTGAAGGATACCACACCAGTCTTGAGTAGTGTGAAGTTTGCTTTAGAGAAGTTCTTCACTGTGGTCTTTTTGTTTGGGGTGGGGCGGATGTGGATTTCCAGTGAGATAAGTTTGTGATCTGATCTCACCAATGAGGGATATACTTCCGGTGTGGAGCATTTTGTCCCCATGTTTGTGATGATGAGATCTAGTATATTTTCTCCTCTTATGGGAATGGTGACTAGTTGTTCCATGGCATTTGAATTTATGAACTCCAGGAACCTTTGGGCTAGAAAGTTGGGGCTTGAGTAATGTTCCCAGTCTATATTCGGGTAGTTGAAGTCACCCAATATAATGGTGTTTGGAGATACATTTATATCCTCCAGTGTCTTCAGGAAGGCTGTGTGGGGTTTCTGAGTTTGAGAAGGTAGCCTGTAGCATGCTACAAATTGTAGAGCAGTTTTGCCTATGGTTAATTGCACCTGGATGGTTTCCGATGCCAGGCGTTGCCACCAACCTGGAGGTGTGGGTATCCTTGATGAATATGGATACACCCCCTCCTTTTGTGGTGTGGTATGGGTTTTGGGGCCGGAACGCATGATATGAGGTAAAACCTGATAGTGCCAGGGTGCTCTCAGGAGCCTTGAACCAGGTTTCAGTCACAGCACAGACATCAATGTTCTCCATACTGAGAAGAGCCTCGAGTGTGTGCATTTTGAGATTTAGACTTCTGGCATTGAGCAGCATTACCCTTAGTTTCTTCCCATTTTTGTTTTCTAGGGTGGTAGATTTAGAATTTGAGCCTTGCCTAAAAAGGCACTATGGGGTGGCAAGAGCCTTAGCCAATATCCGAATCCCAGGGTGACAGGTGCAAGCCGTCCCTTATGAGCAGCGTGGCTTGTCAAGCATGTCATCCCAGGCAGACAGACACTGGATCCCCTTTGAATGACACCAGAAATTAAGCCAATTGTTAAAGCTGATCATCTTGTCTCTATGTTGTGGCATCATTCTTGGTGAAGGAAGGATACTGCTCAGGGTCAGGGTCATACCTGCCTGGGCTACATAATCAGAGAGCTCCTCTATGTCTCTTTTCATGTAGTCCAGGGAGGTACGTCTCAGGTCGTTACACACCAGCATGGACAATGACTGTGTCATATTTGTACTTGCTGTGGAGTGACCCGAGTGCTTGTGTTATGTGGCGGATTCTAGCGCCCGATAGGCAGCTTACTGTTACCCTCTCCTTGTTCAGCCTGGTGAGTGGGACGTCAGTGTGTCTGACTATGGAGACACCTATGACAAGTATGTTTGGTGTTGTATTTGGCCTTAAGGGCTGTGACTGCTTTGCACACTGATTTTGTGGTTTATGTGTTGCCTGGGGTGTGTCATGAGGTGGCAGTTGCTTGGATGTCTGCTTTGGAGGCCTCTGCTGTTTAGGTAAATTTTTGCTCAGAGCCTCAGAGTATGACTTTGTGTGTTTATGTGTTTGATTCATTGTTGTGATAGCTTTATGTGAGACTGGTTTTGTGGTGTGTGTAGTTGCCTTCTCCTCCTGTCTGGTCTTGCCAGTCCTGAGTTGAGAGAGCTCAGCCTCCAGTTTGGCTAAATAGCTGCATCTCTCGCAAGTATTTGTGTTATGTGGGAGCTATAAGTACAAAAAGGCAAACTTTAATTTAACAGGTAAATATGTGATAAGATAATCCTTTTAATATCTTTTTTGTGGGAGTTATATGTTCAACTGTTAATAGCAATAAATTTTCATCTTCGGAAAAAAGAAAATGGTTGAACAGCATTCTTTCTCAGATGTACAAATCTGCTGTCAGAAAATGTCAAAATCCATAAATATGAAATTTGCATTTTATCTGGTGAATGCACAGCTGTCTGTGATACATATGTGGGTGGGTGCCCCCCAACATCCAAATCTTTTAAATTATTAGCATTTTATTGAGAAAAGGAAGATATGTTTTTGCAAAAAAACACAAACATCTTTTTAATTTCAGTGCATTCATTTTTGAGACTTGGTACTTAAATTACTATGATTCAATCACTTATGCTTTTGCATAAAAAATCTCCCATTAAACGATTGTTCTGAATTTGTCCTTTTGACTGATGAAGTTAATTAGATTCTGGTTTCTCTTTACTATCTAATAAATGTGACTACAATACATTACTTCATTTCAAATCAACATTATGTTCCTTCATTAGAAACTGTCTTAGATGTAACCTTTTTGTCAGTAGGCTCCCTCAAAGATTTCATCTATTTATGCCTCTGTAAAAAAAAAAAAAATATATATATATATATATATATATATATATATATATGTGTGTGTGTGTGTGTGTGTGTGTGTGTGTTTGCTTGTTAAGTATGCACATTCTTAATTCATGATTTGCTATAATTAATATGTTTACTAGATCATATCACTTACTCATTCACTTTTCTTCCACTTTTCCTGGAGAGTGTTACAGTGACAGCAAATTAAGGAAGACACACTGGACATTCCTTTCCCAGACTGTTCTTAAAACTCCCAAGCACTTCCAGGAAGAACAGGTTCTATAGCATCAGAAGCATATCCTGAGCCTGTCCAATGACCTCTTTATACTAGGCTTGACCAGACATAACTCCAAAGAAGGCAACCTAGTGTATCCTATGTGAGCATCTGCATTAGATACTTAAACCATCTCATCTGACTCTGCTTTGGACAATGAAATAACTCGTATTTTCTTAGCTTCTTGGGGATCATTGGATTACTTATCCTGTCACAGACATTAGGCCATGTGGCCATGCAGAAAATTTCCATTCCTTACTTTTACTTAGTTTCAGGTTCTAATTTTACTGTGCACACTATAGCCAAGCCATAATCTTACCTTATGTCACATACTCTGATATGTGCATGAGAGAGCACTGCTGTGTTTCACTGCAACACTGCAATGTCTGCTCCAAATCCTCTATCAACTTCAACCTCTCCCTCCAAGGTAACAGGTAACACCAAGTCAGAGAAAATAGAATCACATAAAAATGTTTTGCTCTTTCTCTACCTTGTTGCAATCAGACTTGTGACACCTGTGCCCTGGCCCAGCAATCAAGGAGCCTCAGTCCTCACCACTAACAACAGAGAGGGCATCTCATATATGAAGGAAAGGAAAACAAATATACACAGTAAAGTACAATTTCCCTTAAGAGCACACAGAGCTCACATTCAGTCTGGGACTGGTTGCTCCCTTGCTCTCCAGGTCCCCAATAAGACCCCCCACTGGCACAGATATAGGGTCCAGATCTCAGCATAGCTAGGCAAGCTAAAACCTCCAGTACCCTCTCTGTCCAACCAGTGCTTTGTGTCTCTGCCCAAGTAGTTGACACACACACACACACACACACTTTGAGATAAGAGTTTATACAACCACACAGACACTCCTGGGAAAAGGCTGACACAGGTTCTCCAGCTGTGCCCCTATTACCCAGACTATATGGTAGTACCACTTGCCACTACCCAGCTAATAATTACCAGCTACTCAAAGGCCCTTAAAAGGGTGTCAAATTATTACTGTACAATATTATTATCCAATTGGGAAGTGTGACTAACCAGTCAAGGCTTATTAGAGTGGCCTTGTACAGTAATCACTATAAATCTGCAATGTACTCTAGAGATTAAATTATCTCTACACAAAACAGCCACAGTTGAAAGGGTTTAAAAATATTTAATAACAAATACTAAAAACACAAGGCAATACTACTACAACACAGTGCTAGTCAAGAGTTCAGAGATCACAGAGAAATACTTAAAATAACACAGTAGTAAAGTTTTGACATCACAAAAAAACACTTAGTCTAAACGTTCTAGTTTCTAGCTATTTCTAAGAGAAAACACACATTAAAATACTATTTACATCTAGAGGAAGGCAGGGTGCTGTGAGTTGGATGGTCAAGACTAAAATCCTCAATGCCTTCTGATTTTCTCTGTTTAAATTGCTATCTTCAGTCCTGATTCCCATTACATAATTGTCACACTTTTCTGGGGTTCCCATGCCAACAGATTACATTATTTTGATTTAGTTCCCAGGCTAACAGAAACTGCATTTACATTATTTACACCTGGGCAGAAACCAGAGCAATAAAGAACATTTCACATGTAAACTCTAATAATTATTCCTTAAGTTAAAACAATAGAAAGAATGTGCTAGTCCAGATGGAAGGACTCCAAATCTTTAACTTCAAAGGACAGACATGAAATAATTTTAACTTCAAAGGATGAACATGAAATGCTTGACTTAGCTTTCTTTACAGCAGAAGGCAATGTTGTTACATTTCAACATTTCACAGTATTAAGAAAAGAAGTCTGTAGGTCAACATTCATATTTACAAATGACAGACGTATGTACAAATTTCTATTTGGCTAGGCTGGCAGCCTTTACCCATCTCTACCAGTCTTCAAAAGACTTTACAACAATATCAATATTTCAGACCCACACATATCACTGCATTAGATACCATGCAAACAAAAAAAAAACTGACAAATATAACATTGAGAAACTGGGCTTGAGCAAAAAGAAAAAGAAAATTCATAGAAATATAACAGCTTATGAAAAACCTGTACAGGACACTGTCTATTAAATTGCAGAATAAATATGAAATATTTATCCCCAAAAATGATTAGACATTAAACAGATATTAAAAGACTTACCCAGATATATTGTCTCAAATAACAAGTTACTCAAATGTATACCCTTTGCTTCCTTTGGCTTTGGCTCCAGAAAACCTGTAAACTTAAAGATTGTTTGGACAGCTATGTACCTTGATAAGACTAATTATGGTTTGAACAATTAAATGTCTTGGTAAAAATAACCATGATTTAGACACTTAAATGCCTTAGTAAGATTAAACATGGTTAATATAGCTAAATGCCTTGGTAAGACTAAAATATAGTAGTACAAATGGATCATAACCATTTGTAGTATAATTATGGCATTAACCAGTTTTAGGGTTGTGCCTAATGTGGAATTCAGGCTGAGATTCAAAGTGAATTTTAATTTCATAATGTTGAGATTTGTCTTTTTTATGAATTCTTACTGAGAGGATTAGCAATTAGTGTTAACTTTTTTTTATTAACCAGGAACCTTTCGTATATGGCTATTTAAACACACAATGAGGTCACTGAGATGTTTTCCAATACACCTAAGTAATAGTAATGCTAAAGATGAAGATACCATGTACTGATACGTGACAGCATTCCATATCTCTCAACCTCTGAGTGCAAAACATCTGGACAAAGCCTAAAATAATGGGGAAACAAAGTATCAAAAATAGCTATAGATTTTAAATATTGTTTGTGGAAATTTATAACAATAACAGGATTTGCCTGAGTGTGGATTTTCTGAAGGATATGAAGTCGGAATTCAAATGTATGTCATTATTGACTTAAATTTTCAGTGATTTTTCAGAAAACCACACATTTATGAGGAATAGACCATAAATATGAGGTAATAATCTGTACATTGTGAGATAATCTGGATAATTGATTGGCATGGAACATACATTTTAGGAATGCTCACACTTAAAAGGAGTTTTAGTCACAAGTTAAGAGCATCTTGCACTCAAGCTGATGAGATAAGACGAGTATCTCAGGCTACCAGATGCCAATATGCCTAGTATTAGTTTGATAAAGTAATTATATCTGCCATGTATCAAAATGTTACTTTTGTATCCTAATGTGTGTGTAAGTGAACTTGCTTGTCAGCTGTCTTAAGTAACTGTCTGTGAACACCTGTGTTAGCTAAATTGTTCTGTAGGTACTCTTTAGTAAGCCCAGGATCTAGCTGTAAAGCAGCTGGTGACCAGATGTCTGAATTAGTAAACAGACAAACAGATAAACAAGTAAACAAATCGTGAGTATATCTATCCCAATTTCATGTCTTATAACTATTATGGGACAGCAAGGATATATATCACATAGTACTACGTTGTCCCGTTCGATTCTCAGCTAGAGCATCTACTGTGGAGACATGCGTGAATGGGCGTACCTTCATTGAAGGTTGTGCGTTAGGGCCGGCAACTCAGCACATAAAAATCAACTGCCAATCATTAGCAGACCGGAGCTCCGCTGTGGTGACCCCTAACCGGGAAAACCCGAAAGACACAACAACTGAAACTGCCTCAGTTTGCAGAAATGCTTATTTTCACACATGTACTCTTCTAGATGCAGTCCTTTATTTGGTAGATTAGCTATAAAAGAAAAATGAGAACTACATAGTTGCTGCATTAAAACTGGTATATTTCTTGCCAAGACTAGATAATTGACTGCAAAAAAATATATGTCATGATATATTACATAATGGATAGTTCTAGATAAATGGAGATCAGTTTTCACCATTCTAGTATAATTGCTACTTCTACGTCCACTTACGTGGATTCTGTAGTGGAACATCTTTAACCTGTGGTGCAGTAAATCAGTTTATTTTTGCTAATAATCATAGGTTTGACCTTGACAGGTACGGCCTCCTCTATGAAGCTATGAATGTGGCTGTACAGTGTTTTTGTATAGAGCACATCAGTATCAACTGGGTTTGGAGGGGCTTGGAAGTTTAATAACCTGTAATTTAGTTTGAAGTAATTGGCCTTAACAAAGTTCTTAACTGGTTTGGAATTTGATGACAGTTCTAGGTTAGTTTTAATGCTAAAGGAGATCATTTTGTGGCCAGATCTTTACAGGGAGGAGTTAAGGCATGGAAGGGAGCAGCATCCCCCCTCTTGTTCATGATTAGCAGGCCTAGGATATTTGTATCTCTAGTTAGGGAGCTAACTAGCTGTTCCAGGGTGTTTGCATTGATGAAATCCAAAATCCTCTGAGCAAGTGAATTATGGGTTGTATAAGTCTCTGAGTTTATGAAGGGATAGTCGATAATTAGTTGATAATAGTTGATAGTTGATCACCCATAAGTATGGCGTTAGGTTGCATGTTAAGAGATTCCAGTAGGTTTAGGTAGGAGATGTGGTTTTCCAGACTCATGTTAAGGGATGTGTAGCTAGCAAGGATATGATAGGGGCCACACCTATGGTTAGGTGGGCAAGGAGCAGCTCAAGAAAGTCATGTTGTTGGAACAGTGTAGCAGTGTACTTGTCCTTTATGAAGACTGAGACACCTCCTCCCTTTATTTTATCCTGAGCTGAGGGGGATCAAAATGTATGAAAGGTATTATAGCCTTTGATAGACAGGCTGCTCTCCGCAGGTCTGAACCACATTTATGTGACTGCACATATGTTTGTGCTCTCCAGGGTGAGGAGTGCTTCCAGGGAGTTAATTTCTTTTATTTAAACTTCTAGCATTGCGCAGCAGTACCTTTAGGTGGTCATGAGTGATTTTTGCTATGTTGGAGGGTTTGACAACTTGGCATGGCCTAAAAAAGGCACTATCGGGGTAGATAAAGGTTTTAGCAGTATCCAGAAGCCAAGTGGTAACAATGCAATACATCTCTGGCAAAACATTGTGGTTTGTCGATTATATCTCCCCAGGCTGACAGATATTTGACCCCCTTGTTGTGACACCAGAAATTATGCCAAGTGGCCATTATCACTGGTGAAGATAGGATGCTACTCAACGCTAAATTCATACCGCCTGGGACATATTCAGAGAGCTGAAAGAATTTTCCAAAGTTAAGCCCTCAGGCCAATCAGATAAACATACAATCAGCCTTCCACTAGCAGTTCCCAACTGGGATGGGTTCAATCACCCCTCTGCCCCCACCATGGTGTGGAATAAAACCTTGTTATTGTAAAATTAATGTGTTTTGAGCTCAAGTGCAGTAACAAATGCTTCACAATAAAAGGCAGAACTCTTGCAGTATTGGGAATCATTGAAAATAAGTTCACAAGCCCTGAGAAATGTTAAAAAAAAACTGTGTTATGACTATAAGCACAACTATTGCCAACTGTAGAAAAACTAGTTCTGTTGACAAAATTAATAGAGATTAACATAATTGAAAGTTATTATGACTCGTGAAACCTCTTGTAGTCTAGTGTGTAATCTTAAATACCTTCTGCCTCTTCTCTAATCATTAAAAATGTCCATGGCTTTTTATGGTACATATATTATTCTCCAGTATTCTAGGCCCAATAAAATGGATTAAAAGAAACAATCAAACAAATGAAACGATTAAAATGATTTGATTACAAATGTAAAGATGGGGAACTTCAAACCTCAGTCTGGCCTCCGCTCCACAAGATGGCACTATTATTAACATAGAAATAAAGTCCCATCTGAGAATATGGTTTATACTGTCCCACAGTAACAACTTTCATAGAACTATTTTCTGTTAACTGCCAGTTAATAATATTTGACTGGGAAATTACATCACCATTGTCATCAAAAAATAAGTCTTCTCCATCAACATCTTTGAAGTGTACTTTCCTTAGGTGGTACAGAACCTTGAAATAATTAAAAAGGAATAAAATAAGTTTATAATAAAAGCTCATATTATTTCAATATAGCAGTATGTGAAATAATTACATTAAAAAGAAAAACGGGGCAAATACTACATTTCTCATATAAGCTACAACTGTGATAATCTTGAAGCAGAAAAAAATCCCAGAGATGTTAATGCAGCATGCTAGGATATCTTCATTTTACAAAATGAGCACCAAACAACAGTGTGAAAAGGTCACACAGACAAACCATTCAATAAAAACTACAATAAAGACACAGCCAAGCTAGTCTTCACTGTGTAATACTGTAAATCTCCTGTAGGGTTTTGCACTCTCAGAATTTGCACACTAGGCTAGTTTTCTGACAACCACTTCTGCCATGGTGTCTATAAACATTATTACTTATTGGTGCAACTAATTTTAGGGTAACATTGCACTCATTGATACTTGAGTCCATATCTACCATGTGCCTCTCCTGATGCAGCTCCTGATTTCCTTCAGTCTCTGCAGGGGCTAGACATATTGAAAGAGAGCACTGATGAAATGATTGGTGCCATGTCATGGTAATGCTTTGAATGAAGATATAGTGATATGGGGATATACTTGAAATACCAAAGTGTTTAGTTGACCCTGTAATCTTCCTCCCACTGGGGGAGGAGGAGGATAGTTTTCTGCTATTTCAAGTCACTATAGTGGTGATGACTCTGTTCCCCCATGTGTGGGATGCCAGTAGCAAAGGAGACAACCTTGGTCAAAATATTCTATGCTGTACTGAGACCTGGTATATGCCCTCTCCAGTAGCCTCCAGTAGTAGTTTTTCACAAGGACGTTTACAAAAATTTTGGACTCCACATTGCATCAGTACTCTAAATAAAGCAATCATTACCCATATCCTCTCCAGACTTCCCTCTCCTTCGGAGATCTCAGGAAAAATGGCAGGAAATTGGTGCCCAAACCAGATCTCACTCCATCTGCTGTACGAAAATGGTCACAACAGAGAACCAACATTGAGCAAAGAATGTCAGAAATGCAGAACACAAGTATTGTATTTGGTATGGCTCCACTGTCAATTTAAGGTGTGGAACATGGCACCACTAATTCTCCATGTGTGCTGCTGATGTGTATATATGCCCTATAGAGACCATGCTTCTTGACACTAATATCTCATATCTGTTTTTCTTCACATTTCTCCAGTTCTTGGTATGCACACAAGGATGGGATAGCAAATTCATGAGTTTAACAGTCACCACGTGACACATGACATTCCTACAACCTGTCCCATAACTCCCATATTTACAGAGCAATTTGTAACTGGCCTTTTAATGGACCATATACAGTATCTATTGCACATGCGAACATCCCAGGCTGCATCTCACATGTGATCTCAGAAAGATTACTTACACCATTGGGAAACCCTTACAGTCATACTAACACCACTGACTGCACACCAGCTGAGTAGACAATGGCATCTGTTTCACTCTTGCACTGAGGTGGTGCATCCACTGACCAACTTAACTATAAAACTCTTTGTCTATGTATACATATCTGTATGTTCATAGGGACAATCATCATGGAGCTGATCAGCACACATATCTGTGATCTACACACAGTTGTCTATACAGAGTTTGGATGCATGACAGGGGGAGTATGACTGTTACACATGGTGGACATTTCCAAGGCAGTCACCAAGGACCTGGGTGAGGATACATCAAGGTGTACAACCCCCAGATGGAGCCAACCCATTTGACTATATCCCCTACTCAAGCAAAATTTGCAAAGCACCCACTTAGGCATCCACAATACAGTCAATGTAGGGGTCACTAAGTGACCCACCGATGGCACACATATGCAACATAGGGACATATGTCTCCAATACATGATCTATAAGCAGCAATGCTCAACAGGGCGCAGTCCTGGGTCCTCTACTGCTTGGAATCTATGTAAGCACAATACACACAACTACTAAATGACTGTGGCTAACAATGTTGGCTGATGCCTGCACATTGTGAGCACTCATAGAGTCTGTGTGTTATGTCAATAGCCTACAAGCGGGTAGTGATGAACAAATGTCTGTTGACATACTAATGGCCATAAACCCCAAGCAAATATGTATGTACTATCATATCCATCAGGCAGACCGGGTCTATAACACCAGGTCAAAGTCTGAAAAGAGTGAATGCTCTTACATTGACATAAAGTACGTGGACACACAGAAAGTTGAACAGCTGGAACAGTGATTTTTTTTCACAGGGAAAAAAAATTGCTGGGCCATTCTTGGGACTTTGCCATTTCCTCCACTGTGATGTGATCTCGGAGTTGGTATATTTAAGTGGGGGGTGGGGGGTGAAGCCCTCCACTTTATGTTGTGCTTGGATTTTTTTTTTTTTGGAGAAGCAATATTTTTCCCTGGTAAAAATTGCTATTCCATATGTTCGAGTTTCTGTGGTTTTGGGTATTTGGTTTTGATTTAAGAGTGTTTGCTCTTTTTAGACTTCAATCTTGTAATATATACCTGGTAGACATATGTACCTGGTAAGGAGCATATCAGATGAAACATGTGCTGTACATACTCAGGGGTGAAAGAGCTGGGCATACATATGCTCTCAGATCACCATGTCTTTACAGTGGTATGGCAAAGATCACATGGCATAGCTGAGACCACAGTCCCCAGTAAATGACGTACTTATAACCTCCACATACCCTTCCCTCAGCATGCCAATATGTGAGTGCAATGGTCAGTTGTTGATGTACCTTTCCAAGCAGTACTGGCAATTGCACACAACAGTATGGTCCCTCTCAAGGACAATTCACTTCTTCAGTATGTGTTCAATTGTTATCATCTGCAGTGAGTGTCATTGTTGCCTGTGGCATATAGACTACTCAGAGGTGATCTGTGCCTTGCATACAGGACAATGTTTGGCCCCGCTTGACTGCATATACTGCCTATCTGCAGGAAGCATAGTAGATGGATAACTCACTGCAAGGACATTAACCTAGCATGTGATGTTAGTACTACATGCTTGTGGGACAGATTTGTCTAAAAGACTGCAACACATGCTTGGAATAGAACCCTGCCTGATGGCACACAGTACACCTCAGTGCAGCTCAGAACATGCCATCATTCTGATTGGTTGGGTGACCATAATCTCAAAACAGGGTGTCTGCCTGTGTCCCTCTTGGACTGGGACAATATGTGCTCATCCTAGAACTATGGGTATGACAATGTCTATGATTGTGAGAGCTGTATGGCCATTATTCTAGTTCAGTGCAAACATCCTATGGTTCCAAAGCATGATGTACAATGCTGTAACAGGCTCACACACAAACATGGATACATTGAGGCCAGCACCACTTCCAATCACTGCGTACAAGACATGCCAAGGCACACACGTATTGCAAGTTGGCTGTATGTAGGTTCATAGGTTAGATTCATAGGTAGGTACTAGGCTATCTGCCCGAAGACATTTATAAGCCTAGCCAGAATGTGTTGGCTTTTTCTGCCCCCTTAGATTAGTTCCCTGTGCCTCTGTCCAGCAGAGCCACTGAAGTGATCCCCGAGATAAACTTTCTGTTTCCCATCCACTCGTCAAGATTTCTTTTGAAGAGTGTTAACGAGGAGCTCTGCCTAATGTAGATTGGGATCTTGTTCCAAAGCATGGGAAGTCTTTGGGACAGGAATCTATTCCTCCAGCACATCCTATTTATTGTTGTGGTGAGGTTTAGATCCCTAGAGCATGTGGCTCACGGGGATAAGGATTTCTTTAGGTGGAGCTTGTCCATCAATTCTGGGCTGGACATGGCCTTGTATGTCGGGCAGAGATCACCTCTGATTAGGTGGTATGCAACTGAGTACAGATGTAATTTCTTCAGTCGAGCTGCATAGGCCATCTGTTTGAAGCCAGTGATCCTCTTGGTGAGATACTTCTGTGGTCTTTCCAGCTGTTTTAGGTGTCTTGTAAGGTACATCCCAAATGGGGTGTTGTACTCTATGATGGGTCTGATGAGTGATGAGTAGAGAGGCACAATGACCTCTTTTGATCTGGATGCAAACCCTTTTGTGATTAGATGGGCCATGTAGAAGGATTTTCTAACCACTTTGGCAATGTGATTATCAAAGGTGAGATTACTATCTACTTGAGTCCCCAGATCCCTTATTACGTCTTCTGTATTTAGAGGACTACCACCTATGTAGTAGTTTGTGGGTACTTTGTTTTTTCCAAAGGGGATGACTATGCACTTTTTGGCATTTAGCTTGAGGCCATGATTTTGACACCAGGTATCCATCTCAGTGAGACCCTTTTGGAGGATGTCTCTGTCAGCCGGAGAGTCAATTATAGCCCCTAGTTTGCAGTCATCTGCGAACATGGTCAGCCATAGTCCTCCTGTGCTTGCCTGTACCTCTGAGAAGTATATGCTGAACAGGAGGGGTCCTAGGACTGAGCACTAGGAAACTCCACTTGTAACCGATTTAGAGTCGGACCTACTCCCACAACACTCACCATGTGGGTTCTGTCCATGAGCCATTTGGCAACCCATCTTGTGACATAGGGGTTTATGTTCGGTCTGGTGAGCTTGCCTATAATACCAGAATGGGGAATGGTGTCGAAGGCCTTTGCAAGGTCTAGGTAGGCTGTGTGTACCACCTTTCCCTCATCTATAGCCTTGGTAACTGTCTCAAAGAAGTCCACCAGGTTTAGGAGGCATGATCTGCCCTTAACAAAGCTGACCTGGGTAGGGTCCTGTGTTTGGAGGTTCCCAATGTCTCTATTAATGAGTTCCATGATGATGCGTTCCATAACCTTGCAGACCAAGCTAGTCAGGCTTATAGGGTGATAGTTCCCATGGTCTATTGTGGCTACACCTTTGTGGAGCGGAATAACTGCTGCTGTGTGCCACTCTATGGGTACGTAGCCTGTGGAGAGGCTGAGTTTGAACAGTGTGTTTAGGTGAGGGGTTAGTTTGTCTTTGAGCTCTTGTAGGACGCAGCATGGGACACCGTCTGGTCCCATTGATACTGTGTTTTGGCTTTGGAGAGGGCTGTATTAACCTGAGTGTCTGTGATTTCAGGGACTCTATATTCTTCTGGTATGGTTATGGGCCCTCTTGGGGGTGAGGGGGGGTGAAGTTTGCACTGAACCTGTCTTCCAGGATGTTGCTGATACCATTCGGTTCAGTGTATTTTGTGTCATTCTGCATTAACTCTGAGCAGATCTGAGCATTGCCACTTAGAGTCTTGACATAGCTAAAGAATGCCTTGTGGTTATCTTTGGAGTCCTTGGCAATTTTTCTTTCAAAGCTCTCCTTGCATGATTTTATGAGGGATCATAGTTTCATGCTGATACTGATCAGGGATGTCTTCCTTTCTTGGGATTTTACTCTTTTCTGTACTAGTTTCCTCCTTCTATTGTATAGCTTGTTTATGGCAGGTGTCCACCAAACTGGTTTCCTTTTCTTGGAGGAGTGAGTCTTGGTTTTGCATGGGATGGCATGATCCATGCATTCTTGTAGGTGCCCATAGAATGCACTAGTAAAGAATTCTGCAGCTTGAACAGCGGTATCCTTCAGCATAGAGGCTTTGAAACTTTCCACCTCAGTCTTAAGTAACATGAAGTTTGCTTTTGAAAAAATTTTCACTGTGGTTTTCTTGTCCAGGGGCGGAATGTGGATATTCAAAGTGATTTGTTTATGGTCAGATCTAACCAGCGAGGAGTTGACCTCCAGTGTGGAACACCTGTCCCCCATGTTGGTGATGACCAGGTCCAATATGTTGTTACCTCTGGTGGGAGTGTTGATCAGTTGAACCAGGGTGCTTGACTTTATAAATTCGAGGAAATGTTGGGCAAGGGAGTTAGTACTTGAATAGTTCTCCCAGATAATGTTTGGATAATTGAAATCACCCAATATTAGGGTGTTTGGTAGGACCTTTATGTTTCCCAGTGTTTCCAGGAATGCGAAATGGGGGTCCTGGGTCATGGTGGATGATCTGTAGCAAACTACAATTTGAATTACAGTTTTGCCCATTGTTAGTTGCACATGGATGATCTCTGAAGTATCGTGCTGTGCCACTAAACTGGAGGTGTGGGTATCCTTGATGAATATGGATACACCCCTGCCTTTTGTATTTCGGTTTGGGTTCTGTGGCCAAAATGTATGATATGAGTTGTAGCCTGGTAGTGCTGGGGTGCTCTCTGGAGCCTTAAACCAGGTTTCTGTTACTGCACATATATCCATTTTCGCCATACTGAGGAGTGCCTTGAGTGCGTGCATTTTGAGGTTCAGACTTCTGGCATTGAGTAGCACTACCTTCAGTTTTTTGTTACTTGTGCTATTTACAGCGGTAGGTTTGTCTTTTGAGCCTTGCCTAAAAAAGGCACTATGGGGGTGGCAAGAGCCTTGACCAGTATTTGAAAGCCTAAGGGTGACAGGTGCAAGCCATCTCGAGTGAAGCAGCGTGGCTTGTTAAGCATGTCATCCCAGGCAGACAGACACTGGATCCGCTTTGAATGACACCAGAAACTTAGCCAATTGTTAAAAGTGAGATTTTTTTCTTTATACCATTGTATAATTCTTGGTGAAGGCAGGATGCTACTCAGGGTCAGGGTCATACTGGCCTGGGCTACATGATCAGCGAGCTCTTCCATGTCTCTTTTCATGTAGTCCAGAGAGGTATGGCTGAGGTCATTCACACCAACATGGACAATGACAGAGTTATATTTGTACTTGTTCTGTAGTGACTTGAGTGCTTGTGTTATGTGGTGGATAGTGGTGCATGACAGGCAGCTAACAGTAACCTTCTCCTTATTCAGCCTAGTGAGTGGGACGTCAGTGTGCCTGACTGTAGAGTCACCTATAACTAGTATGTTGGGTATGTTATTTTGCCTTAAGGGCTGTGATTGCATGGCACACTGGTTTTGTGAAGTATGTGTTTCATGGTTTGTGTTGGGGGGTGGAGGTTGCTTGGATGTTTGCTTTGGAGGTCACTGATGGTTTTGCAGATTTTTATTTAGAACCTCCGAGTATGTTTTCATGTATTTATGTGTGTTTTTTTCCAGTGCTGATTTAATGGGTTTATGTGAGACTGGTGGTGTGATGCAAGTACTTCCCTTCTCCACTTAACTATCTGATCCAGTCGGGCTGAGAGAGCTTAGCCTGCAGTTTGGCTGTATAATTGCATCTCTCGCATGTATTAGTGTTTGGTGGTAGGAGGAGGGGGTTGTCTGTCTACTTGAAGCAGTTGTAACATTGCCTCAAAATGCCAGATTCACCAGTTGGACTGGAGAGTACATCTGAAACTGCCCTTTGGACATGCCTGGATATGTACAGTGAACTATTTTACTGGGTGGCTGGTAAGGTCGAATAGAGAGCCTTATCCCTTCTGTACAGTACAGGAGGGTCTAGTGCTAGGGTTTATAAGTGCTTTCTATAAGTTTTGAGTAAGCGCCAGGCTGAGAAATGAGTGGCTTGAGTGCTTAAGTTGAAAGTTTGTCTAGCTGCAAAATTGAAGAGGAGACTTTGTGGAGCCGGGAATAGTTTTACCGTACCTAACCGGAGCTGCCCAGCGCGCAAAACCGGGCAAATACGTTATTTATAGCAGATAAATGAAAGAGATAGAAATGAGCCCAAAATGGCCAATAAACTACTAATTTCTGGGCTGAAACCACTCCTCCAGGAACAGAGAGGCTGCTTGAAGCTCCCCTCTTTCACAGGTGAACAGAGAACTTCCTTCTATCCAAGTAAGGTATGGGCAAACACAGAGATTTGTAACACAGCCCTGAATTCAGCACTAACCTGAAAACTGGACTATACTAGCTTAGAGAGGTGGGAAACAAGTATATATATATATATATATATATATATATATATATATATATATATATATATTATTTATTTATTTATTTTTTAGGAAATAAAGCAAATACACTCAAAAAACACTTTAAATGCACAGAAAAGGATATTTATTGTTATATATCGCAGATCAGAGTTGTAGTCAATGCCACTAGTAATAAAGTAGGAAGAAACACAAATACAGTAAAAGCAGATGAATAAAGTACAATTTATATATATATATATAAAACAATAAAAAATGAACAAACTGATTTAAACAAGTTACCCTATTAAACAGAAAAAAGCTCAAAACTGAGCCCTGTTCCAGCAGTCTTCAATCAGACAAGTTCTAACTGCACACCCCTGCTTACTAGGGTGCAGGGGAACCTTCTCCAAAAAAGATGGCCTGGATCGGTGCTCAAGTTATACAAACAAAGCTAGACTCAGCAGGCCTGAATCTGGTCTATGCTACAGCAACAAGCCGCACCAATTTCAGAAAGAAACAGTTCAAATAAGCAGGCACAATAAGCCTGTGACCAGATATTCCCAGCTCAGAAGGGCATAATCCAGCCTCTCCTCCCACAAGAGTGCAGACCACAAACCTTCTTAATGTAGAATAACTGGCCTGAAGCCCAAGTGCTTAAGCCAGAACTAATACACTTTTAGAATAGCAGACACTGGCCCTTCAATCAGCAATTCTCAGCTTAGAAGGATGTAAGCTTCCTGTTATGCCACAACAGTGCAGACCACAAACCTTCTTAATGTAAAACAGCCTGTATGAAAAGACTTAGAATAACAGTTACAGTTTAATTAGGCTACTACTAAGCAGTAATAAATGTAGCTGACAAAATAAAACTGAATACTTTTAAGAAAAGCAAAATAAAGTAGCAGGAGAGACACATACAGTAAAAGCAAATTAAAAATGATTATTTTTTTTTGTTAGATGTGAACACTTACCTATGTAATGGTAGATATTACAGATCACAGTATGTGTTGCATGCAACACACCTCATGTTTGCTAATATGGTCAGTTTAGGACATAGTATGCTTGATCACATAATCAGACCTTGTTGTGATCTGTCCTTTGGGGGGGCCATATCACCCACTACAAATAACACACTGCATAACCTTAGCTATGTCTAGGTAACCAAGGTTATGCCATATGAATATATACACACACACTGAGTGGTCTGGAGTGAGATTAAAACTCCTATCTATCTAGTCTTATACACTACAGATCACAGTACTTATGGGATGTGCCATTGCGCAGTGGTGCAGAAGTTGCATTGTTGCCTCACATCAAGAGGTTCTTCAGTTCGATTCTCAGCTGGGGTGCCTTATGTGTGGAGTCTTCATGTCCTCCCTGCATATATTTGGGTTTCCATTGGGTGCTTTGGTTTCCTCCCATGTTACAAAGACATGCATCTGGAGCATTCATGTCCTGGGCTTCCACTGAAAATTGGCTTTGTTCCAAGTTTGACTTTCCTGGTAAACAAATGTTAAATAAATAAAAAAATATGTCTGATACTACACTGTCAGCTGGTAGTCTTAAGGTAGCTGACATCATCAAGCTTTGTAGAAGAGGGCATTTTGGAAACCAGCAGCCAGTTCAGGCCCAAAAAGTACATAACCATTACAGGTGGATAGCCCATGAGGGCATGACACATGCCCCAAGTGGGCTGGAGTGAGATTAGAACCACTGCCTATCTAGTCTTACACACTACAGATCATAGTATGTATCGCATGCCCCACAGGTTATGTCTGTTGTATATGTGACTGCAGGGACAGTACTTGTGCATTACACAAACTAGACTTGTGTTGAACAGCATATGTGGCCTGCAGAGTGATATTACTTCATACTGTTATCTGCATCTACTATTCTAGCAGTGAGATAACTGTCTTTATCCAAGCTATATGTATACAGTTACCAGTATGGCCATATGTGGCTGCTTGCAGTTACATAGGTGAACCTGTGGGCAGGGACAATGTGTCCTGTCCATACATGCATTGACAACATTACACATTCCACCACCTGCTCACCTGTGTCTGTCTATGCGGTGACATCCAGCAGGCACAGGGGTCTGTAGGTAAGTGGATTATGTACTATTGCACCTTTAGTTTGGATCCTTTGAGCAACAGTATGGTTGTGTGATAGTGCAGATTTACTCACCATTATTAGAGTATATTGGATAATACAGACATTCACACACATATTTCTGTATATAACAGGGATGTATATATAAATGTAGCTGTGTGTGTGTATAGAATGTATATGTGTTATGCAGATATATGGGGGAGTGTATGTATCATTTTAATATATATAGCTATATATGTTGGTATATATCTGTTTGACACTACATAGTGATAGATATAGTATGCATGTGAGAGAGAGATAGTGACAGATGAATGCGTATATGTATATGTCTGCATGTATAGACATTTATACAAAACAGGTCATTTTGATGAAGAAGCAACAGGATTGTGCTCATTTTAAATAAATGTTTGGGAATGCCCAGTGGAACGGTCAGTACTTATAAAGTGACTCCAGGCGACAACTACCTGTACTCCAGTCTGGGATTTTGTATGTTACATACATTAACATCCACCCCTGTTTCTGCAGTACTGCACTTCACTCAAAATGTCCACAGCATTCCCCAGCTTTGTGCTGCACTTATTATGTGACTGAGGCTGGTAGTGTTACACCAGCAACAGAATGACAGCCTGCATACTTCTCAACTGTACTGATTTTCAGAGAATGTCCAGAGTATTGTCTTATATGTTTGGTGTGCTCCTCAAACATTTGTGTCTTCTGGTGATTTGTTGAATATTGACATCACATTATACTAAATACAGATAAACATTTGTGTTTCAGACTTTATATCCTTCAGACAATAAGTAATAATGCTACACCTTTCATTCCAGTAACTTTCTAGGCTTATGGGAACAATATTTAAAATCAGTCCCTATGTTTGGACCTTTGTTCCCCCAGTATTTCTGGCTTTGTCCAGATTTCTTGCACTAAGAGGTTGAGAGGTAAGACAGTCTGTGAAACACCACATAGTATTACCTCACATGCAAAAGATGTGAGTAATACCAGACGAGAACCATCAACACCATCACACATGCTAGCTTTCCTAGTCCACTGAGCCATACAAGTCACCAGACTGAGGGAAGTCATTCATCACGCAATCAGCAGCATAACTATGTACATTGTTAACCAGCATGAAGAGAGACATACAATGTGTGAGTGATATCTATGTTACAGCCCTGAGATTGCCTGGTCCACTGATATACCATATCGCTGATTTTCTGTTACAGCAGTTATATGGGTACACTGCTGTTTTGGTGGTGGGGGAACAACAGCACATGATCAACTTGGGTAGACAGTTGTCCAAATATCATGTGTGCCCACTGTTTCACATCTCCCTTGCCTGATGTCATGAATATTCCAACCAAGAGGCCTAGTGAATATTAGGGAACACATACTATTGGACTGGGTATCTGTAGTCCCATGTGGATGTTACTTCAGTCCAAATAGCCTACTATATTTCCTTGCATAACAGCAGCAGATCCACAAATACAATACCATATTATAGTAATCCTTACAATTAGTGTGTAAGTTAGAAAGTTACTTTGTGAATGCAGCAGATGACAGACTTGTAGTTCAGGGCTAACTCTGTGTGATGCAAGCAGTACACAGGCAATACATGGATAGGTACAGGTTGTGTGGTTTGCCTGACATCAGCTATTTTAATATACATATGCATGTGAGTAGGAGTAAGGTGTCATTCCCTAGAGGCCTGGGTTGTCAGTGAATGAGCTATGCATTGCCTCTTAGCCAATGTAGGGAATACTGAGCATACCTGCATCTGCCAACAGGGACATCATCAGGGGGGGTCCTCCTCTGAATCCTCCTGTGAGTGTGGCTTTGGTGACCTAAGTACTGGTGGGGAGCCGGGTATCCCTTCCCTTTGCTGATACTGCTGTAGCTGTTTCTGCAGGATCATATTGTGTAGAATAGAACATACTGTGAACATATGTACACATGTGGCAGGAGAGTACTGCAGGACTTCACAAGATATATCGAGTCACCAGAACCGTGATTTCAGCAGCCCAAACACACGCTCTATGATGCAAGTGTAATCCGGAGGTAGCAAAAACTAAACAGCCACTGCGAGCAATAAAATCACCTTTAATCATAAGCACTTTTGAAGGGAACAATGCCCCAACTTCCTCAGACAATTTAAAACAATAATTCACTTGCTTTATAAAGGACATAGTAACGTATCAAACAAGCAATTATTCAATCACAAATTTACACCCTTGGTTAAAGAAACATTCTTATAGCCTGAAACTAAAAATATATTCAGGACTATATTACTTATTACCTATTACACTATATAATACTAAATATATAATAATATAATAAATCAAATTCGATACTTACTATATGTTAAAACTATATACAACATATTAAAACAATGATAAATTCCAGATACGGAGGAGAGAACACAGCTCAGGAGGATATTTCAAAAAACTCGAGACATCCAACGTGCTTAAAAACACAGTATTTATTCGAGTAAGCGCTTTCACCTACTTGGCTTCTTCAGACTCATGTATAAACACACGAACAACATTCCCAGTGCTTTAATACACATAATAGGTGGGAAATGCTAATCATTAGCTCCACCCAAAGCAGTTAATAATTAAATCAGCATTTTTACATTTTTACAGGCAAAGCTCTATAGACAAGCTCTGTGAAAAGAATCACTAAACAGCTAAAAACCTCATTGAAATGTATATACATGACATAAAGACATGTCAACACAACTGAGCATGTAAAAAAGTTAAAAAAGTTAAAAACATTAAGAATAATATATAGTATGATATAATGTCACATGTAGCTATCACATTAACTGAGCATAAATAAAGACTTTAAAACATGTGAATGAAATTCTATTCAAATTAATGTCATAAGTGAATAGCATCTAGGTTTGTAACTAACCTGACAAACATAAGACTTATGTACCTGTTAATAAGCTTTAAGTCTTCTCATTTTTAAGAATGGTTTGACAGATAGTTTTGCGTTCAGTCCCGGAGGTGCATCTGATCTGAACTTCATAATCCACATATTCTCTCTAGCTTCAGTGTGTGTTCTAACGTCCCCTCCTCTGACGTTTACATGCATCTGTTCTAAGATCCTGAAATTAAAGGTATGTGTGGGGTCAGATTCAAGGACATGTTTCGCAAGTGCGTTACTTCTATGTTGCATTCTTATGGCATAAAGGTGCTCACGTATTCGATCTTTTAAATGTCTATTCGTCTTTCCAATGTAGAAAGAAAAGCATTTTTGACATGTAGCAATATATACAACATTAGTAGATAGACAATTCCCGTTGGCTTTCAAATAGTAGATGTGTTGACTAACTGGATGGACAAACGTAACCTCATTATTAATATAGGAGCAATAGTTACAATTACCACAAATGTGAGTACCTCCAGAATTATCTAAGAATGCAGCCTTAGGTATTTTCCTTTCACATAAAATCTTCTTGAGGCTTTTCTTATTTTTATATCTGAAATATGGAGACTCACCTAACCTCTCCCTAACCTGTGTATCAACTGTTAGAACATTCCAGTGGGCTTTGACCACATCTTTAATTCTCCAAGCATCAGTAGTGTAAAACATGGTAAATGCTTCTTTGTGAAAGTTATGTGTACTTGCTTGGAGTGGTTCCTCAGTCACTAGCCTCTTATCTGAAAAATAAGGTGCTGCCGTGCCTGGTCTAGTTTCTTGGACATGTTCAAACCCCTTCACAATCTCTTGGTGCTTATAACAACGTTGAGATAGACGATTATATAAGTCATCCAGGTCTTGTTCATAACCTGTGGTGGTGGGATTGTACCTAGAGGCCCTCATTGCCTGTCCCTTAACAACGTTTCTGTAAACATATTGGGGATGCATGCTATGGCGATGCAGGAGTGTATTAATATGACATGGCTTCCTAAAAACACCAGTATTAACCAACCCATTAGGTAGCTTCTCAACATAAACATCAAGATAGGTTATTTTAGTTGTAGATATCTCATAGCTAAACTTGATATAAGGTGTGGCATGGTTCAAATGATCAATAAATTCATGAAGTACATTTGTGGAACCTCTCCAAATAAAGAAGAGGTCATCCACAAAACGTCTGTAGAACACTGTGTGTTCTATAAAAGTAGGTAATTCATACATATATGTGTTCTCCCATTCAGCCATAAATAGGTTGGCGTAGCTATTGGCACATGAAGTGCCCATAGCTACGCCATCCCTCTGCAAAAAACAGTTGATTTCAAAGCAAAAAATATTATTATGTAAAACCACTTCTAACAGAGAAACAAGTAACATGATCTTGGATTCAGACATTTCAGAAACCCTTTTCAGATGTTCGGTCAGAAAATCAATACCCACAAAATTAGGGATAACTGTAAATAGGGATTTTACATCCATTGTTACAAAAGTTAATCCTGTTATGTCTGTTACATCCTTCAAGCAATCATACAGGTCAACCAAGAACTGTTTTGTGTCCTTCAAGATGAATCTATTCATGTCTACGATTGGTCTCAAATTACGCTCTATAAAGATTGAAGAGGGTTCAGTGATCCATCCCCTGCCTGCTACTATTGGTCGCAGGGGAGGATCTACCATGTTTTTGTGTATTTTGGGGAGTCCACTGATCAGTGGAATCAGTGGTGATTGAACATCAAGAAAAGAGAAAAGTTGATTGTCTATGATGTGGCTGTTCAAAAGTCCCAGTAGAAATGAATGTACCCTATGGGAGAATACCCTCACAAGATCTATGTCTAGTGGCTGGTAGAACTGTGTATCACCAAGCAGCTGTAGCATCTTGTTGGCATAGTCATCAAATCCCATAACTACAATGCCCCCTCCTTTGTCAGCCGGTCTTATACATAGAGAGACATCATTGGAGAGATCCTTCAAAGCCTTGTTCTCTCTGTATGTTAGATTATGTTTGGTAAATGTGTGGGGATGATCACAATCCCTCATCTTATATAGGTCATCTTCAACCAATTTACTGAAAGCTGATAATAAGGGATGTAATGGTGGAGTAAAAACGCTGGGGCGGTGGAAATGTATATGGGAAGGTTGTGTATGTGAAGAGTGGTCACCAGCTTCATTGAAGTATAACTTCAGAGATAAATTACGTATATATAACTTGAAGTCTCTAATCGTTTCTTCAAACACACTACGTGTGGTGGGTATAAAGGATAAACCCTTAGATAGTACAGATATCTCTTCACTAGTTAAAACACGTGGGGAAAGGTTGAAAACTAAGTTTTCCCCTTCCCTTTGCTTTCCCACATCTTCTTGATATTTTTGTTCGATGGCTGTTCGAACGACAATTTCCGCTTCTCAAAGATCTCGCCCTGCCTCCCTTGTGATCTTCTCTGATCGGAAAAGGGTGTCTAATATTAAATGTGGGGGCATTGCTAGATCGGGAAGTACCAACATTTTCTTGTGAGTTAGATGTTGGTTGCATAAATACATTAGTCTTACTTCTCACAACGGGTTGTGAATTACAAACTGTACTTATATTGCTATCTAATTCATGTGTCACAATAATGACATCAGAAGTACAAACACTGTCATTATTTTTGGGAGAAACATTGCTATTTGTGTTAGCAGCAGGACAATTGAAAGGTTCCATCAGTTGTTTATGTACAATTCCTTTCCCTTGAACTAAGTCCTGCTGTGTAGTGTCGTTCACCTCTCTATGAACAACCTCTGTTGGTTGAGTGCGAGAGGAAGACTGGTTACTCACTAACTGGATATTGTTAGCTTGAACTCTGTCCTTAGCTGCATCCACATGTAAAGTATCAACGGTAGTATTAGTGGTGTTCATTGTGTCGCTTCTGTGAAAGAAGCTTCCCTTCATACTGATTAACATTGTCCAACAAGCTACTAAAATTATCTTCTAACGTCGATGCTGGAAAACACTCATGGCGATTTTGCTGCGCGATTCTTCCATTGGAAGAAAAAAGTTATTTAATAGCTGCATATATTTACAACTAACCTCTAAATTCAGCTGCTGCCACTGGTATAGTAGTTCGGGATATACAATGGAAGCTTAAGCTTTGTTTTCAAGCAGCAAAAGCTTTATGAGTGTTTTCCATCGATAGTAGCTTGTGGACATATGAAAAAACTTCTTTCTAGACATAACTGACTTTAAATTGGGCCATATTTTTACTTGGCCACTCAACCAACAGAGGTTGTTCATAGAGAGGTGAATGACACTACACAGCAGGACTTAGTTCAAGAGAAAGGAATTGTACATAAACAACTGATGGAACCTTTTAATTGTCCTGCTGCTAACACAAACAGCAATGTTTCTCCCAAAAATAATGACAGTGTTTGTACTTCTGATGTCATTATTGTGACACATGAAATAGATAGCAATATAAGTACAGTTTGTAATTCACAACCTGTTGTGAGAAGTAAGACTAATGTATTTATGCAACCAACCTCTAACTCACAAGAAGATGTGATACATTCTCCGATGTTCAATCACCACTGATTCCACTGATCAGTGTCACTGAACCCTCTTCAATCTTTATAGGCGTAATTTGAGACCAATCGAGACATGAATAGATTCATCTTGAAGGACACAAACAGGATTAACTTATGGGCACTTCATGTTGATCATTTGAACCATGCTATCAAGTTTAGCTATGACTGGTGTTTCCTGCATCGCCCTACTGATGCTTGAGAATTAAAGATGTGGTCAAAGCCAACAGTTGATATATATTAATAATGAGATCTACTAATGTTGTATATAATTTCAGGATCTTAGAACAGAATATGTGGATTATGAAGTTCAGATCAACTGAGCAAAACTATCTGTCAAACCATTCTTAAAATGAGAAGACTTAAAGCTTATTAACAGGTACATAAGTCTTATGTTTGTCAGGTTAGTTACAAACCTAGATGCTATTTCATTCACATGTTTTAAAGTCTTTATTTATGCTCAGTTAATGTGATAGCTACATGTGACATTATATCATACTATATATTCTTAATGTTTTAACTTTTAACTTTCTTTATGTCATGTATAAGTGATTCTTTTGTAAAATGTAAAATGCTGATTTAATTATTAACTGCTTTGGGTGGAGCTAATGATTAGCATTTCCACCTATTATGTTGTTTATACATGAGTCTGAAAATTTATCATTGTTTTATTATTTTACATTGGATGCATTAGGAGGAGAGTTTACTCCACGTTTAGCATTCTTTCCTTCTATATACAACATATATATGCAAGCAACAAAACTCCATTCACTCTATATAAAAATACTAATACATACAATCCCATATAAAACCTTTGCTCACTGCAAAAAAGTAATAACATAATAACAGCTTACTTTGACAGAAATTAATATATTTGAAAAAGGCCCACCTATACATAAGCAAATTATCTACCCAGAGCCTTAAGTTTTAAAATACATTGTATAGGTACATATTCATTCATCCCTGGTGGAATATGGGCTGATGTTCGAATTTGCCACAATAATTCTTGTTCTTCCAAAATGAGCTGCCATGGACCCCCCCTGGAATCAATTTTAACTTTTACAACTTTAACTTGTATTACTTTTTTTCAGTGAGGAAAGGTTTTATTTGGGATTGTATGTATTGGTATTTTTATATAGAGTGAATGGAGTTCTGTTGCTTGCATATATATGCTGTATACAGTTTTAACATATAGTAAGTTGATTTATTATATTATTATATATTTAGTATTATATAGTGTAATAGGTAATAAGTAATATAGTCCTGAATATATTTTTAGTTTCAGGCTATAAGAATGTTTCTTTAACCAAGGGTGTAAATTTGTGATTGAATAATTGCTTGTTTGATACGTTACTATGTCCTTTATAAAGCGAGCAAATTATTGTTTTAAATTGTCTGAGGAAGTTGGGGCATTCTTCCCTTCGAAAGCGCTTACAATTAAAGGTGATTTTATTGCTCGCAGTAGCTGTTTTGCTTTTTGATACCTCCGGATTATGCTTGCTTTTGTTATTGTGTTACTAGTCGCTTTGGTTTTTCAGTTTGTGGAGTTTGACACGCTCTATGATGTTCCTAGTTTTAGTGTGCCTGATTATGGTATTCTTTGGTGGGTGTGTGTGCATTTCTGATACATGTCATCATCCAAGGTTCCAGTGCATAGCCAGGATCCCCCAGTAGATGGCTGTGTGGCATGTCCCCTCTAGCAAACATCTGGTACAGCTGTGATACATGCCAGATATGGGAGTCATGATAACTGCCAGGGCTGCCAGGACATGCACATTCATGATAATGCACTGGGCATTGCACATGACCTGGAATTTGATGGAGTGATACCCTTTGCAGTTGACATAGATTCTACCCACCTCTGCAGGTGGTGTCTTGATGTGCAAATGAGTGCAATCTATGGTACCCAGTACCTCAGGAGCTCTGTGCCCCCTTCCCCAGTAGCTGACATACACACTTGGATATTTGATTTTCACACATCCAGACTATGAGGTAATTATATTGCCACCAGTCAGCTACTCTAAGGCTCTTACAAATGGTACCCATTTATACTGAGTAAAATTAATACTATTACAAATTATAGAATTTGACCAACACAATAAGGCTTTCAGGAGTGGCCACATCTCAAGATGTTAAAATAATTCTCTAAAGGACTAGACACAATGAAAAGTATTGAAACATTTAATAAAATATTTAATAATAAATGATAGAATAGAAAATATGAGAATACTGAATATCTAGTTTACAATAAACACCAGAGTTTCAATCACAGGAAATATAAAAAAATAACACAGTTGGATAGATCCAAACAGATGCAGAAAAACAATAATAATAAAGCAAATAATAATAAAAACATAATCCTACTATATTTTCCTGACTGAGTAAAGAATTATTGTTCCCTAGTTACTTACTAAAGCAAGACAAGATGATAAGTGCTGAGCGGATTACTCCAGCAAAGCAAGATGAGGTGTGTGAATGTGTGAGATATCTGTAAGAGATCTTTCTTGTCAGGATCCAAAGTGCTGCTGCTGCGAGAGTTCCAAAATATCCCTCTCTAATATCTAAAGAATCATTTCAGTGCTGGTTATAGAATGACATTGTATCTTGTCACCTGACTCTGGTAAAATACACACTGAGAACCATATAATTTTTAACGTATCTTTCAAAATTAGCTGGACTGAGATTAACCTTTTCCCTTCCAGAATTCTCTGTGAAAACATATACATTTAATCAGTTATAATAATACTGTCTGACATACATGTATATATTTTTTCTGTCCAGCAGGACCCACCGTTGATGCATTTTTAGCACAATCAACTTTACATATACATTTTAACACATGCAGCTCTACAAATGAGAGTAAAAGTCAAATAACATGCAATTCTTTACAAAAATACAGCTAGCTATGCTGGCATATGTTATACATGTTCCCCCCTACTCTCCCTGGCACAGGTGGCACTACCCCATATCATCACAACAGCCACTAACATGCAGGCTCAAAGATTCCTAGACTTTGTCAATGCAAATGGTCTGGAACAGCTAATCTACAATCCCACTAGGTGCTCAAATATCCCTGACATAGTACTTACAAACATGGGGGAGCACTGCATCCCCCTCAGTATAATGTCCTCATTGGTAAGATCAGATCCTTTGAAATAAATGTAACAGTAGTACCTCCATAAACCCTAAATTCCTAAAGATTTTTTTCCAAGGCAAATTACCTCATATTAAGTGATAGCATATGTAATTATAAAGCTCCCCCTATCCCCAACAACACAGAGGCCTATGCAGAAGTATACACAAATGCCCTGTACAACCACTTAAACAAATGCATAGAAATGGCAGTACCTCATTGACCTAAACTCAAGTCTAGATGGAAAAACAAGCCACCATGGTGGACCTCTGGCATAAATAGACTATACAACAGAAGGAAGAAATTCCTGTCTAGAAGTAGGAGGGAGTGCAATAGAGAAAAAAAAACACTCATTAGTCTCAACAAGCAAATCAGTGTACTAGTCAAGTCTTCAAAAGCTAAATAAGAGATGAAAATATCTTCCCAAGCAAAGGATAACCACAAAGCAATGTTTAGTTATGTTCAAAATCTTAAGGGAAACACTCAACAATGTGCTAAGTTGGCTGAAGATGACACTACCTATACTCAGGCAGAAGAAATAGCAAACCTGTTGGCCGATATATTCAGCTGAAATTTCACTCCCTCATCACCTCCTGTCATTGCCATAAAATACACCCTACAAGAAAACAGGTTGTTGCTGCACTCTATAAAGTTAGAAACGCAGCATCAGTGGGTACTGATGGACTTCCAGGGTGCCTGTTAAATACCTTGAAACACGATCTAGCAGATCCACTCAGATCTCTATTTAACCACAGAATCCTGATAGGTTTTGTCCCAGTAGGCTGAAGGACAGCAACAGTTATCCCTCTGCACAAGGGAAGACCATCAACTGAACCAGGAAACTACTGACCCATAAGTCTGACTAACCTCATATGCAAGGCTATTAAAAGGATAATCATGGATCTGATTAACAATGACATAGGAAATCTACAGATTCTAGACCCAACTTAGTTCCTCTTCATCAAGAGCAGGTCCTGCTTGCTCAATCTGGTGGACTTCTTTGAGAAGGTCACCAAGGCCATAGATGAGGGTAAGACAGTGCATGCCACCTACCTTGACCTGGCCAAGGGATTTGACACAGTACCCCATGCAGGTATTATAGATGATGTGGTTTGTCTTTTGGCTTTTTCACAGTAAGGGGTCGCCACAGTAGAACTCCGGTCCGCTAATGATTGGCAGTAGATTTTTATGAAACACTGAGGTGCCAGGTCGATGCCCAACCTTCAACGAAGGTACGCCCATTTATGTACACATGTCTTTCGAACTCTACCCAAACCGCAGGGAGGATATGCAGACTTCACACAGAAAGCACTCACAAGCCACGTCAAGAATCAAATGGGAGAACCTCTTGCTGTGAGGTAACAATGCTACCACCTTAACACCGCGGCTACCAACTCAGGTATTATAGATAAACTCACAAAATTGGGCATAAATCTCTACATCACCAGATGGATAGCCAAATGTCTCAAGGATAGGACTCAATTTGTTAGAGTAGGGGAATCCATATCCAGCAAAGAGGCCAGTCACCAGAGAGCTCATGACTGGGCCCCCTCCTGTTTGGAATATACTTTTCACATGTCAAGGCAAATGTAGATGGCCTTTAGCTGACCTGGTGTGCTGTTAAATGCAAGTTGGGGGCATTCATTGACTTCACAATGATGCTGATATCATACAGAAAGGTTTGACACATATTGATGATTGGTGTTAGAGCCATGGCCTCAAACTAAATGCAAAACATGCATAATGATACCATCTGGGAAAAGAAACACACCTGCAAATTACAACATTGATGGCACCCCTAAGAGTGAACCCAGTGGTGAGAGATCTGGGTACTGAGATAGTAATGCGAACTGTGATCACTATGTGTCCATGGTGGTAAGTAAATTGTTCTATGTGGCTAAGCTTATAAATAAGTACATGGCATCCAGATCTAAAGATGTCAGTATCACTGTACTTAGCCCTTATCAGACCAATAATGGAGCACAATGCACCCTTTGGCATGTACCTCATCAGACACCTGCAACAGTTGGAGAGTCCACAGAGGTTTCTCACAAAAAATACGGGGTATAACTAACATACCATATGTGGACCAATTAAATGCCCTATCACTGTATTCAGTTTCCTACTAATTACTCAGGGGTGATCTGCATCTGACCTACCCAGCTCTGAAAGAAATGTTGCATATTCACAAAATGAGGGTTACCCACACCAAAGATCTAAACCTGATCTCTGACATGAATAGATGATGCTGGAGAGACAGGTATGTTCCAGAGATTGGCACTCTTCTGGAATAGGCTTTCTATTCACATGAAGCAGAGCCCTTCTCTGACCATCTTCAAGTGTATTCTGGACTGGTGGATGGATGGGAAATTCCAAATTCACTCCTGTGGTGATGCTCATGTCCCTTATGGACAGAGGCCATCTGTAAAATTAGTGAAAACAACACTTGCTGACCCCTGTTATCTTTCCCCTAGGGATAAAGGAATTGATTAAAATCTGGGTAAAACTGGCTAGGCTTGTAAGGGCTCTAGAGCTGTCTTATGAACCTATGAGAAAAGAGATTCTGCTGATAGGGGTGACATCAATTAGGGGTATAGAGAATAAGAAAGAAGCAGCTGGAATTTACTGCAGAAAACTAGCAAAGGAACCAATGTATTGGGTGTACCGGTAGAACTGTCAACTCACAGCAAGAGGTTCTCCAGTTTAATTCTTGGCTGGTGAGCTTTCTGTGCAGAGTCTGCATGTCCTCCTTGTGTTCATGTGGGTTTCCTCTCACATTACAAAGACATACATCTGGAGCATTTCTCCCTGGGCCTCTGCTGAAAATTGTCTTGATTCCAAGTCAGACTTTCCTGGTAAACAAATGCTAAATAAAATAAAAATAAAATAAAATAAAATAATTAGAGATGGATAGGTAACAGAATGGGAAAAGGCCAAGAATTCATTTAACCTGCAGGCTAGAGATTGCCTTCCCTATCAGGAAGTGATATAGTATAGGCAGAGAGAAAGAAATATGAGGATCCTAAGCAAAAGACCTGCACTGGTAGAGTTTTTAGTAGAATCTAGATCAGAAGCTGCTTGTAGAAAAGAAAGGATAATTAGTAGGACTTGTAATATATTGCATGATAACTAAAGAAATCAGAAGAGGTTACAAAGGATTGGGAAGTAAGATTGTATAAGCAATTCACAAAGAAACAAGGGGGATATATGTATGGCTTGTAAATATGCAAAAAAGTTTAAAAGCTTTAGGACCTTTGCTTGGAAGTTTATGCATAGGTAATTTTACACCCCAAGCAGACTCTAAGGAATTTTTCCTCAGGTAGATTGCAAATGTTGGGGGTGTGATGGGGAAGATAAGGGTAATTGGGAACATATTTTCTGGGGGCGTAATGAGTTGGCAGACTTCAAAAATTCCCTGCAAACTATTCTATCAGAAATATTGGGCGAGCAAATTGGTGTAACTAAGGAAATGTTTTATGAGCTGTGATACAGAATCGGAATTGCCTAGACATAGTAAGGCTTTGATGAATTTAATTCTGCTGGCTGCCAAATAAACAATTACTAGAAAATGGAAATCAAAGTCTAAACCAGCTGTACTAGAGGTAGTGAATATAATAACAGAGATACAACAACTGGAAGTGGAATCTTTAGAAATGGATAGAAGCAAATTACATAGAAAAAGAGAATTGTGGGAACAATGCATGCAGATTGCAGAATAATGTTTAGTTGGAGGACTCAGGTTTAAGAGAAGGCAGGAATTGGTTGATCTTTGTAATGCCTGACTGACAATTTCTGAAAAGATTATAAGTAATATATAATATATAGAACTGAAAATATCTCAATATGGCTCATTTTCATTTATATAAATGTATGATTGCCTATGTCATAAGTGATAACTTAATAAAGACATTTCTTGTTTAAAAAGGGTAGGAAGTCTGACACAGCACTGTGATATTCTGCAAAGATGTCATAAAACTCACTTATAGCAAAAAATGGGAGCACTACAAAATCCTGAAAGTCCAAAATCCTGAAAGCCCAAAATCCTGAGACCAAAATCCTGAAAGTTCAAAATACTGAAACTCAAAATACTGAAAACTCAAATTCCTGAAAACACACATGATACCAGCAGTCACTATATTCCAGCACAAGTGCATACAGAAGCATATTACCCTTCAACTATATGCAGGGGGGCAAGCCCCCCCCTGTGCTCCCCACACCCTCCGCTACTTAACTCCGAGATTGCACTTCACTACACTAAGTGCAGTCTTGGAGTTGATTTATTTAAGTAGTAGGGGGTGTGGAGGAGGGGGGGGTGCAGCCCCCCACATGGGGGTTGCAGGGGAGCTTGCCCCCTGCATATACTTGGAGAACAGTAATATAGTTTGTGTTTTATTTGTTTCTGTATGTACTTGTGTTGGAGTACAGTAAGTGTTGGTATACTGTGTGTTTTCAGGATTTTGAGTTTTCAGTATTTTGAATTTTTAGTATTTTGAACCTTCAGGACTTTGGTCTCAGGATTTTGGTCTTTAGGATTTTTGGGCTTTCAGGATTCTGTAGCTCTCCCCAAAAAATATTATAGAAATTTTATTGTGATTTTCTACCAGTAATGATAATTTAACCAAAGCTTGTGATTGTAGATTTATGTTTTGTAAATAGTTTTGATGGAATTAATTTCATATCATATTCAATAGTGGTTGCATTAAAAAAAATCAATGAATTAATATTCATTATACAATTACCGGACGTAAATATACAAAAACAAGTACGCTGACTGGCCAGCCCAACCAGAGTGCCCATTGTAAATTTGAAACAATACTAAGGGAAAAAGGTCCAGACGCCCTGACTTTTTCCATTAGTATATCTCTGGATTTTTTTTTCAGAGATAGCAAAGGAGAAATGAAGATCTCCGTTGCTTTTTTTTAAAGATATCTTGCTGTTATACGAGTTGAAGTACTCATATAATATAGCGAGATGTCTTAAAAAATGCAATGGAGATCTTCCTTTCAACTGAAAAAGGAAGATTTCTGTTGCTTTTTTTTAAGATGTCTTGCTATGTTATATGAGTTCAACTCCTATAACATAGCGAGACATCTTTGAAAAAAAAAGCAACAGAGATATTCCTTTCTCTGTTGCTACCTCTACAAAACACAGATGTACAGTGTAAGTATGGGAACATGCCTCTTTCGCATGCGCAGTACATCAGTCCTACCCCAGGATACTGGACAGCTGTGGAAGGGCAGCACAGAGGGATTATGCAATGCCATTATTTAAGAAAAGTAAGTGTTTTTTTCTTAAATAACGTTATTGTATAATAGCAATAACCCACTTATGGGTGTGAGTAATGCTGGATTTACCCATGGTTGTCTTTGTTTTGTCACTCGGGCTTCACCCTCATGACCAAACCACACCAACCGTGGGTAAATCCAGCATTACCCACACCCAGGCATGGGTTATTGCTTAAATATTTTTCCCAAGTCACTGTAATAATTTTGTATACAATGGCAAGTAAACATTAACAGAGAGGACAATGCATAGGTTTCATAACAATGTCTCCACCAATGCTATTTGGGCAAGACTGCTTTGCCCAGTTGCATGATGGTGAAACTTGAAATGCAGAGATATTCTGATGTTGCAGTGAGAAAAATCTCATTGCCATCTTATAATCATGTCTCTACACACACACACACACACACACACACACACACACACACACACACACACACACACACACCAACATGCTCTATCCCTTACACACATATACACTATCATAGCTAGCTTTACAATATTTATCTCTTGTAGTACTATAAGCCCCCCCTTGATATTGATATGAATTGGTGTGCACACTCAAAAGACAGTATAAACATTTTCCCTTTGCTACCCCAAATGAAGAGGCAAAGCTATTCTTCGAATGGGTTTGCCTCACAAGTCTCATCCTGGTGAAGAGTTCTGTGAAGTGAACATAGCTAATTTGTATTAGCAACATCCCCAAACTGTGATATTTGCATATGAGCTTTATCAGTGATATTAGTCTAGCACGGCCTGTGGAGCTGTTCTTCCACTGTCATTGAACAGGAGACCAAGACTGTACTGAGCAAACCAATGTGACAGGCTTATACCATGTGATATGGGTTTCTGAGTCTCAGGAATTGACCATTTTGATACAAAGAAAAATTGAGCTTTAATTAAAAGTGTTTAGCCAACACAAAATTTTCTTACCACAATATTTGAGAAAAATATTTGAAAACTTTTCAAAATATTTAGTATAATATGACAATCACAGAACTTGTGCCAGTCAGGTTTAACAATCATTTTACATCCAGCAACACTTACTTTTCTTGTTTAAATGTCTTAAAAACGTGATGTGGATTGAGGTAGATTGTGTGAATAAATCTCCATGTGTATGTCTTCCAAAAAAAAAAAAGAGAAGTTTTGTGCATTTGCCTAATGGAATACTAAATAAAGGATTTTGATAGCAAATGGAAGACCAGTCAGGGCTTATATGATTGTATCACTGCCAGTAGCAAACAAATTATTAAATCATACCTACTTCTACCTTGTAAGCTCAAACAACAGCAGTATGATCTCCTTGTCAAGGAGTTTTATACTCTTGATCTTTTGTCCTAAATTGTAGTCCCCTGGGCTTACTTCAGAACCAGATTCAACAGTACCCCCCTCCACTGATTAACAGGATATCAGGATATATATTTCCAATTTGTCATTAATTCTGAATTTAACATTTCCTGTTTTCACAGCCAAATAAATAGTGTGGGTGGTTCCAAATATGATAATTCATAATTTGAACAAAAGTAGAATTTAAATGTTTGTCTATCTATCCATCTTTCTATCCTTTGTTAATCATGTAAGTCCCAGTAGGCTAGTAGCGTCTTTTTAGTGGATACTCAAGGTGGTATTTATTCTGTTGGAGATATTTGTTCTGGTCATCAAGGATATTTCAAAACAAAACTTTCCCTGCTATTTTTGTTCATTGTAATTTAGCAATCGGATGCTTGGTGGTACCATAATGGAGTCAGAAGAAAATTTTACAGTCACAGAGACGATTGAGCAAATCCTATTGAAAGAACTGTGCTGAATGTGGATAGTTCACCTAACGGTGAGTTAGAAAGAATACTTAATGAAGACAGACTTGATGATGGTCAAGCTGTTTCATGGAGTCAGATGATAGACTTGAGGATGATGAGATGTTGGTTGAGGTTCATTTTGTCTAGGAAATGTCACAAAATAAAAGACTTCTGTGAACACAGCAAACATTTGGTTACATACAGACAGTAGTTGAGTCTGGACAAGAGATTTCAACCACAGGTATGCCATATGCTATAATTTAATATTGCCACTTGGATTGTCTTCTCTTTTTGTGAGAGCACCCATTCACATCAGTAAAGAAAGCTTTATTGTATAGCTTTTGAAATGGATACAGCTGCTGAAAAAAAAGGTTCACAGCAGTGTGAATGAAAATAATTATGCATGCCAAGAATGTAACATTACCAAGCATTTTATACAAACTATAACTATTGAAGTTTGGATTGCTGATACTTGCTTTAGTATACTTAAAATGCATTGTTTGTCAAACCTCCACTAAAAGGCAAAAGAACCCCAACTCACTTATAATTCTTGACCACCTTTACAATGACATTGAGAAGGTTTATAAATTCAGATACTTAGGAGTCTGGTTTGATGCCTCAAGTAACTTATATCATAATGTCAACACACTCTGAAAAAGATAAATTCCATATTCTTTCGGGCTCATAAAATATATTTTTTCACTCTCCCATCCAACAAGAAATGCGATTGGCAAAGGGATTGCTCTAGCCCAACTTGAGTACTGCCTAACTGTTGTAGTATCTGCCACCTAAAGATACTCTGCTACCATCCAAACAATCTCCACATCCTTCTGTCACTTCATTCCCCTTTCCCCATAGTATGAGCACAACTGGCTTAGACTAGCCAAACCCGATGGTTGCTCGTTCAGCAATGAGCCAGTCTACTTCTTGGCTCCCAACTTTTTTGGCTCCTGAAAGAAACTTCCTGCCCTTTCTTTCCTCTAGCTTACTTAGACAGAATCCGTCGCATAGACATAGATCTCAAAGCCACCCTAGGCCTCTCTTGCAAGCACATAAAACCAGACTGCAGTGCTCTAACCATTCCCTTTCTACCCTTTGAATCAAGCTCTGGTGGGATTTTACCTCAAATCCTAAAGACTTCTCTAACTACTCCTATTGGGCACTATTTAAAGAAAATATCATGGTAGAAGCTGATTGTAAATGGTCCACATCAGGTCACATAACCTGTTGTCCCTAATCTCTGACACATACTGCGTATATTTTTCAATACAGCATCTCTTCTCTAACTCCTAACATGCCACTACTCCAACTTTTGTAAATATTGTACATAGCAGTTACTGTGCATTACCTTCATAAATTACATTTTTTTTTCATATTAATTATACCTTTCTATTTAGTGTGCCCTTTTACTGTATGAATTATTCTTTTATTTTTCTACTTGATGTGTATTCACATTCTGGGTTAAGACGAAAACATGTAAAATGGTATCAGTAACTTAGTGCAGTTAATAAATTGCAAAAATTAAATAAAATAAATAAATAAATAAAAAAGAAGATGCTTATGCCAGAAAGGATGGGGAAACATTCAATATAAATAAATTACGGTGTAATTTTTCTTTGATTGCAAGAATGTCCCAGGGATTCATGAAGCTTGCGCCATGCGCCGGAGTAGCGTTGGCAATCTAGTGCCAAATATGGCCACCGAGCGATTCAGGTAAGAGCTGTTTTCACGTGCAGTACCAGCGTACACCAGAGCTGCGCAGCTCCCAGATCATGTATGCTAATTACCTTATGTGCAGCAGTGCAGCATGCAAATGAAGGTATATAGCGATTCATGAAGTGGTGTAGGCATAGTGTAAGCATGTAGAAATGTAAACCAAAAAAAAAAAAAAGGTTTACATTTTGTCAAACATAAAATCGGAGCCATGAAAGTGGACCAAACTTACGTATTATAATGTTAATATATGCCAGTGGCTAAATATATAGCCAATGGCATAAAATAACATGCACAACATATAAAAAATAACATTTAATGCCATGGCCACACCAACGCAAAGTAAAACCGCAGTGCATCGGTGCACAAACGGGATCACAATGAAAATATATTTAGATGTCATAAAACTGTAATGTAACGCAATTCATGATATCCCCATAATAGTCAATGGCATGCATGCTACACCACAACGATGGCGCAAGGGTTGCTAAGGGTCTGTGACAGTGTTCCATGGTAACTAGAAATTAGCAGTCAATGCCATGCAAATGAGTCAAGTAATACTGAATCGCAAATGCCCCACTGGCGTAAGGATGTACCACACAGCATAGCGGTACAACACCGAGGAGTGGCCTGGAGGTAAACACGACATCAAAAGAGGGGCGCGCCACCATAGCTGTAAGCACATTGGACCATTACTAATCCATGTTGCGTGTTGCTAAGCAAAGCCACAGGATAGGGGAGTGGAAGTAGCCATAGCTTTGCTTAGCTGAGAGCACACAAGGTAACTGAAAGTTCATGTGAACGTGGATGAAAATGCGCACGAAACCCAGTAAACAGCTGTGTGCAGCACGCACCGCAGCTGAAACAGGAAGGATATGGGAAGCAATAAGGAAATGCTGCAGCATGGTAATTGGAGTACAAATGAGTAATTAACACCTAGAAACTCACAGTGAGCCATAGACAACAGCTAACAAGGCTGCTAGCAGCTACCTGCAGAACAGGAAAGGGGAGGTGCCGTACAGCAAAGAAAAGAGAACTGTCACAGCAGAACAACGCAAACTTGCAGTAGATCAGCTACATAACACAATCCTGGGTTGTGGAATCACAAATCAAGAAAGGCAGCAGTTAGATGCATGTCTGACAATGGGAGGGGAATCGAGTTGAAAATAGAAGTAAAGGGCAATAGATGAATCATGGCAGACAAGCGTAAGTCAACACCAAAGGCCCCACAATAGCAGTACCTGCTGTAAAACCAATAATTAAGATACCCTGCAGCTGGAATAGCACAAACACACCCAATTACACCAGCATCATCCATTGCACAATAGTATAAGGTGTGAAAACCCCACACACACACTTGTGTATTCCCAGACACTCTGCACCATTGGTGTATACAGATGGGGAACTTTTAATATGTATATGTTAGGGGCCACCATAGCTTTGATTCACCAGCATGTGTTGGAGACTGACAGTGGTGTGGAGGATGATGCTGACAACCATCTCAGGTACCGAAGGAGGAGAAGAGTGTTCAGGCCAAGGGTAACCTACCAAGGGCTACATAATCTGGAGATAGTAGAGTGTTACAGGGTGGACAGGGACATCATACAGCAACTTGTTGAGCTGTGCCGGCCACACCTCAGATTCAGAAGTAACAGAGGGGAACCCATCCCAGTGGACACAAAGGTATGTGTAAGCTTGAGAATATTATCCACAGGTACCTTCCAAAGGCCAACTGGGGATATCATGGGGATCTCACAGGCATCAGCATCCAGGGTAATCCACCAGTTCCTGGATGCCATGTTACCACATACCAATGAGCACATATACTTCCCCCGAACGCAGGAGGAGTTGGCCAGCAATATGTGTTTCTTCCACCATGTGGCTGACTACCCAGAGGTACTAGGTGCAATAGACTGCATGCACATACACATCAAGTCACCACCCGGTGAGCAGGGTAGGCACTACATAAACCACAAGGGATTCCCCTCCATCAACTGCCAGGTTGTGTGCAATGCCCAGGGCATTATCATGGATGTATGTGCTGGCAGCCCTGGAAGCTATCACGACTCCCACATCTGGCATGCCTCATAGATGTATCAGGTATTTGCCAGGGGGGACATCCCATATGGTCACCTGGTGGGGGATGCTGGCTATGCACTGGAACCGTGGATGATGACTCCCATCAGAAATGCACACACAGCCACACAAGAATGCCATAATGAAGCACAAGCAGAAACCAGAATCATCACAGAGCGCATGTTTGGGATGCTGAAATCATGATTCCATTGCTTGGACATATCTGGTGGAACCTTGCAATACTCTCCAGGAATGTGTGCCCACATCTTCATCATATGCGCCATGCTACACAATATGATCCTGAGGAAACAACTGCAGCAGGGACAGAATGGTGAAGGCCCTCACAGCCCACCACCATTGCCAAAGGACCCACAGGCACAAGGGGACTCAGACCATGAACACCCTGTGCTAGCCCCAGTAGGCAGACGGAGGAGTTCCCAGTATGCCCATGCCTTGGCAAAAAGGGAACGTATAGCACACATACTCACAGTGTAGGCACTCATGGACTGACACCCTTCTCCACCTGCACACACAGCAAACATGGATAACACACACGCATGACCTCCTGTAAATTGTCATGTATAGGTGGTTTACTGTGTGCATCCTACATAGGTAGCCCTCAACTAATGTTCACACAACCGCCATTGGCACAAGGTAAGTCAATACCTGAACAGTAAGTTAAGCTATCAGCATGTGTCCATACTGTATGTACAGGTTCATAGATACATAGGTAGGTACATGCCCAACCACCGAGGCCACTCATAAGCATAGGCAAAACGTGTCTGCTGCTGCCACCCCATCGATTAACTAACTGTCCCTCTGTGGAGCAGAGCCACTTGCGGGATCCCTGGTGTGTAGCTACTGTTCACCACCCACTCTGCAAGGATTCCCTGAAGTGTTAGTGAGGGGTTTTGTATAATGTAATCAGGGATGTAGTTCCAAATAATGGGGAGTATCCCTGACAGGAATCTTCACAGATGTGTACATGTTACATAGTATACCTTAAACACAGCTTGCATATATAGGTAGTTCTCCACAGAATAATAAACATGTGGAACACACAACCACTGAAATGTGCGTTAATCACCCTTGCACTACCAGTGCCTGCTCTGAGAGGTAAGATATCACTGCCAGGATTAGAACACGCAACCATGTACATATTCATCACAATAACATACCACTAAGCTACCTGAGATGTACCAATGGCAGTCATGTATACTGACAGGATAAAACACAAAAGGTAGGAATGTGCTGAAATAGGTCAAACTGGCTTGTACCCAATGAAAGGTGCATGTTTTATATATATATATATATATATATATATATATATATATATACATCGTCATATACAGAGAGAGACGGGGAGAGAGAGAGAGATGTCGATATATGGGGATATACATATATATGTAGATATATAGATAGGTTAACAGCATCTACATAACCATGGAGGTACATATAAATGGGATACCTACCACATACCGACTGCTTGATATGCTGACATGCATAATCCCGAGGCTTAAGGTCCGAAAGAACACAGTACCGAAACACCAGATGCACGAGGTGTAATCTCACGATGTTAATGAACAGTTAGTCAGTGCTTCTGGTGTTGCGGTTCAGGTAGGTTACTGTGTGTAAGTCTGTTTCTTAGGGCTGTAGTGTGTGTAAGTGTGTGTTCTGTGTGTGGTGTGTGTTCTTGGAGGACTGTAATGTGTGGTTGTAGGTAAGCTTTGAGCATCTGTTTGCACGACCTAGGAGGTAGAATATTAAAGTAGGGGGTGGTGTGAGGGGTGCAGACACCTACATGGGGGGTGTAGGGGGGCTGGCCACCTACTCATACATAGTGTAGCATGGTTTGTTTGAATGTGTTGGGTAGCAGTGTGTCTGTGTGTGCGTGTGTGTTCCATGTTCGTGTTACTTTCACGAGTTACTGTCGATGTTGGTAATGTGGGGTATGGGATTCTGGTCCCGGTACTGTGTGCGTCAGAACACTGTGGTTTCAGGATTCCATATGTCTCCCATATACAGCGATTGAAGTGTTCATATATGTGTATAACATGGACCATAGCAATCACATATTCCGCCACTACCAACCTTTATGAACAAAGGATATGGAGAGTATATACCTATACACTATTAAAAATATGTGCTATGGACATGAGCCAGTGATAGTGTTACCACCTGTCCCACTTTGGGAGGGACAGTCCCTCTTTGGGCGGTTGTGCCCTGACCAAATATATTAAATGTGGCAAATGTCCTGGGATTGTAGGACATAATTATGTCCCATATGTACTGTAATACTTGCATACAATAATTATTTATGTATCTAAAATACCTACATGTTACAGGAAACAGGATAAGCAACTAAACTGCTACAAGAATAAGCTTATATTTAGGCAAGAAAGGAAAGTTATATCCCTTGTACTGACCGTGGGTTTGTGTCGGCCTGTAAAATCAGATGTGTGTCCCAAAAAGGTCCCACTATGGCCATAGGAAAAGGTGGCAACCCTAGCCAAAGAGGGTCAGTCACCAACATAACTACGATGACTGCAAATACCTATGACAGAAATACACAGCTATCATGTAGCAACACGTTATTACATTCAGATGTATTACCAAAGGGATTCAAGGACTAACATCACCTGCATACTATACAGGAACCACATAACAGTGCCTTAATGAATCAGCCTGTAATTGCCATTGTATTAGTCCACAAAAGGATAGGTGTTCAAATAGGGAAGGAACCCTCATGCACATAGCAATTATGTATAAAAGCAATTCCTACACACTTGTATCTGATAAGCATACCCACCAAAATCACCCCCACACCCAAACATATTACAATACAAACTGTAACAACATCACAAATCATTCATTCACTGTATGACATCTGCAGAAGCCTTAACATACCTTGTCAGAGACACACTAACATGGCCCTATGTGAAATAGCTGATGTTATGCAATGGAACAGCTGCTGATGTAACAGGGTTTGTTTGCACTAATCCCATTTCAGAGGGTTGTGCATACACCGGGATGTGTTAGCAATTAGTGAGTAACAGCACAGTATGCTACACTTGTACACCAAATCAAGGATGTTTGGTGAGCACACTGTACACCACATAACAGTTCATGCATAGCCATACGGCCTTGAGCTGGCCAAACATCCTTGCCAGACTTAAACTTCTGCAGAAGTGTCAGGTACAAACAAACCATGCATAAGTATCACTGTTCTGAAATATAACAGCTGTACTCACATGTAGAACTAAATTGTCTAGCCATTACACACAGTTCACAGGAGTCATGAAGCTAATATATCTCTGTATGTCTCCATATAGCTGTTGAAATATATCACAAAAACACATCTAGGCTGTCTCCCTCGAAAGTAAGGCAAACGGACAACGCCCAAAAGGAGTACTCAGTTATACACCACAGCTGATGTACATCTAATTAACTACTTTGAAACAGCAATTTGTGGACATGATACCACGTTACCGATATGTAACTACATTCAAACCATCCGTATATACCAGCAGAACATTACAAAGAACATTGGATTGAATCAACAGTTAACGACACCTCGGGTTACTAATAAGGTATGTAGAACAGTCAGTATGTCTGCGTATGTAGTACCTTTCTGTAGTATTTAAAGTGCACGGAATCCATATAGTGGAAACAGTTATCTTGCAGTGATGTATTGTTGAGCATAGTAATGGTTGTAGTATTTGAGTGTACTGCTGTAGGTCACAAGGCAAACACCGCATACACCACAAGGGATGCTATATAAGGGCTTTGAACAGAAATACTCCTCACCAGCCGATGTCAGTGGCAGGGCTGGTCCGACAAGTATGTGCTATAACAGGTGATAGTACATGTTGATATATTGTAACTGTAGCCATATGTATGGGTGTATTACAGAGAATAACACGTGGAAGGTTGGGCCACTGTGCAATTATGATTTGCATTGTGGGATATTGTGCCAATAACTGTAATGTACAGTATTGTAGGCAGATATGTATTACAAGCTACATAGCATTACTGTAATGTTAGGCAAACATTAGTTATGTCAATTGGCATTTACAATACACAATAATAGGATACATATGTCTTTTAGTGAGCCGACAGTTTATCAGCATGATAGCAAAATAAAATGGAAGACCTATTTAACTATCCATGTACATAAGACATGTAATATGTTGCAAAGGTAGGTACTAGGCTGTCTTACCAAAGTTATCTGCAAGCCTAGCTAGCATGTGTTGGCTTTCGCCACCTCCATAGGTTGGTTCCCTGTGCCTCTGAATGGCAGAGCCAATAGTTCCCTGTGCCTCTGTTCAGCAGAGCCACTGTAGTGATCCCGGGGTATATGTCTGTCTCCCATCCACACGTCAAGGTTTCCCTTGAAGAGTGCTAGTGAGGGGCCCTGCCTGATGTACATTGGAATCATGTTCCAAAGCATGGGGAGTATCCGGGTCAGGAATCTATCCATCCAGCACGTCCTACTCATCGTTGTGGTTAGGTGTATATCCCTAGAGCATGTGGCTCTCAAGGGTTTCTGTTTAGGTGGAGCATATCCAGCAATACAGGATTGGACATGGGCCTTGTATGTCAAGCAGAGATCACGTGTGAGTATGCAGTATGCAACTGAGTACAGCTGGAGTTTCTTAAGTTGGGCTGCATAGGTCATCTGTTTGAGGTCAGTAATTCTCTTGGTGTGGTACTGGTGTGGTCTTCCAAACTGTTGCAGTTGCCTTGTAAGGTATATCCCAAATGGGGTGCTGTATCCTTTAATGGGTCTAATATGTCATGTGTAGAGACACAATGGCTCCTCTGATCTGGATGCAAACCCATTAGAGATTATGGGGGCCATGTAGAAGGATATTCTAACCACCTTGTCATTAAGGGTATCAAAAGAGAGATTGCTATCTACTTGGTTCCCAGATCCCTTATTTCCTTTTCTGTATGTAGGGGACTAGCACCTATGTGGTAGTCTGTGGGTAATTAGTTATATCCAAAGGGGTTGACTATGCACTTTTAGGCATTCAGCTTGACGCCATGATATTAACACCAGGTGTCCATCTCAGTGCGACCCTTCCAGAGGGTATCTGTAACAGTTGGGGAAACAATTATGTCCCCTAGTTTGCAGTCGTCTGCAAAGCTTTTCAGCCAAAGCCCTCCTGTGCTTGTCTGTACGTCAGAGAAGTATATACCGAACATGAGGGGTCCTAGGACTGAGCCCTGGAGGATGCCACTTGTAACTGATATACAGTCAGACCTAGGGTATGGAACTCCCACTGTCTGGATTCTGTCCGTGAGTCACTTGCAAACCATCACATGATGTAGGGGTTAATGTTCAGGTGGATGGGTATGTTAATAATATCAGAAGGAGGAATGGTGTTGAAAGCCTATGAGAGATCTAGGTAGGCTGTGTGGACCTCCTTATCCTCATCTAATGCCTTGGTAACTGTCTCTAAGAAGTCCAGCAGGTTTAGGAGGCATGGTCCAGCCTTAACAATGCCAAACAGGGAGGGGTCAAAGGTTTGGAAGTACCCAATGTCTCTGTGACAGTGATCCATGATGTGCACCATTGCCTTGCAGACCAGGCTAGTCAGGCCTACAGGGAAATAGGTCCAGTGGCCCATTGTGGTGCCACCTTTGTGGAGTGGGATAACTGTTGCTGTGCACCATTCAGGGGGCACTATGCCTGATGTGAAGCTATTATTGAACATGGTGCATAGGTGCAGAGACAGTACGATCTGAAGTTCATGTAAAACGCAGCCTGGGATGTTGTCCGGTCCCATGGATGCTGTGATATTGCCGTTAGAGTGTGCAGTTTTGAGAAGAATCTGCCAGGATGTTGCCTATATCAATTGTTTCTGTAATGTTTGTGCCTTTGTGCTATAACTCAGAGCAGATCTGGTTGTTGACATTGAGATATGTGACATAGCTATAGAATGCTTTGTGGTTGTTGTTGGTATTAGTTGTGTTTTAGGTTTCATAGCTAGCTTTGGAGGATCTTATAAGGGATCTCACCTTTTTACTGAGGCTGACCAGGGAGCACCTCCATGCATGGTATTGTACTCTCATTTGCAACAGTGTCTTCCTCCTGTAGTACAATATGTTTATGGCAGGGGACCACCAGATTGGTTTAGTTAATTAGGAGTATAGCATCCTGGTTCTGTTTGGGATAGCACAAGCCATGCACTTGTGTAAGTGCTTATAGAGTGCATTTGTGTAGGATTCAGCAGTTGTAACAGTACTGTCCATCTGCATGGGTGTCATGACTTCCACCACATCTGTCTTAAGAAGCATGTAGTTGGCCTTGTAGACATATTATACTGTGGTTCCCTTAATGGGGGGATGGGTGCAGGATGTGGATATCAACAGTGTTCAGCACATGGTCTGATCGGATCAACGAGGAGTTGGCTTCACGTGTGAAGCACCAGTCACTCATGTTGGTAATGCCTAGGTCTAGGATATTGTTGCCACTGGTGGGTGTGTGGATATGTTGAGTCAGGGCATTGGTGTTTATGAATTCCAGAAACCGTTGAGCTAATGTGTTGGTACACGAGTAGTTTTCCTAGTTAATGGTGGGGTAGATTCAGTGGGACTTATGTGATGAGTGTGGTGTTGTGCGAATGTGTACCTTCTCTACATGACAGTCATGGTCAGGCTTGTTTGGAGAGACCTTTACCTCCAGTTTGGCTAGATGAGTGCATCTCTCACAGGTTGTAGTGTTGGGTGGTAGGTGGAGAGGCTTGTCTGTGTACATGAGGTAATGTGTACATTGCCTCAAGATGTCCAGATTCAACAGATAGACAGGTAAGAACACTGGCAGTTGACTCTTGGACATGCCTGAATATAGAACTACATTCACCTAGATAAGTGAGGAAAGTTAGTACAAGAGCTAAATTACTCTAAGCAAGTGAGAAAAGTATGTACAAAACCTGTTTACCCTTACCTGTGGGTAATGAGGAAGATTGAGTGCTATAGTAATTATTAGCTTACGTAGTGCTTACAAGTCCTGAACAAGTGCTTAGCATGAATAAGCAATCCAGATAGGGTCTTGGATAACATAAACACATGGCCCCTCCCCCCAACAGGTACACAAGCATATATCCATGTACAACACAGGGCCCCTGTACCCACAACTATGCAGGTACAAGCTGCACTCAGTCTGCATGGGACCTGTCCACATCACAGGTTGTATCATGCACATATGGCAAAACAAGATGCTCTCCACATACTCATCATGTAAAACATAGCTCCAAGTCAGGTTGTGTAGACACTGAATGTTGCACACCAACAGGTATCACAACCCACAAAGGGGGAGACACCACTGATAATTCGAAGTACTTTACTACTACCCTACTGAATCTGGTCTGGAAGGCCATGAACCTTGATCAATTAAGTGATGTCAGCAGTACAGATGTAAATGACAGTATGGTTAATGTCACACTGCATATCAAAACCTTACCAGGTCGTAGGACATCATCACCCATACTGTGTACCACCTACACTCGGTAAACTAGATGTACATTCCTATGTCACAGGAGTGTTTTGCAACAGGACTGCTGGCAGAACCAACACTACAGTAGGTGTCTGAATAATACATGATTATCACACCAGTGGCAGCTACAGTATGTCAGGGTTAATGAATTTTATTCCCCCAAACAGAAGGAATCTGCCTATTGAAGTATGTGAATGACTATGACCTAGGAGCAATAGCTGACTCAGGAGTGTTGTGGACAACATACAGGAGGGGCTTTGTGGGTGAGGTGTGTGTGACATATGGCCACAGTCTGACAGCTACATATTGCATTGTCACCCCTATGTTAATAACTTGTACCCATGAACTACCACCTAGGCAGTGGTCAACATAATGGACACTTGTGTGTGAGGGATGCAGCTGGGCAGTTGTCTTTCCTGTGATAGCTACATCACCACACCTGTCAGGTAGTCATATGTGGCAAACCTAATAATGATAGGGTGCCAGTCATGAATATAGAGATCATTGTCCATACATACACAACACTCAAGTGACCCATATCAGAGCACATACTTCCTTTAAGGGGTATTGGCCATGTGCAGATGGCCTACACCGGCCTTCCCATTCCCCATCTCCACTATGTAGCATGATGCATACCCTGAATAAATCCATGTCCAACCCAGTGATGTTGGACATGCTACACATACTCATCCTGATCTCGAACACATAGTTCATGTATATCCACCTACCACATGCTGGACAGATCCTTGTCCCATACACTTGACATAGTCCTGCCATATTATGCATTCCTGTCCGTCAAAGCTGCACATCACTCCCCTCTCAGACATGGTGTGATGAACGTATGGTAACACATGGTATATGTATCATTAACCCTGTGGATCAGTAATGTGGTACTGCTCCACCTGGCCCCACAGACCTGCCTGCCAGCTACTGCCAGGTAACCTTTCATCCTAGATTCATACATGGCCCATTGCATATATCCCACTAGTTGACTTTGACTGTACATGCTATAGTTGATATTCATCCCTGCAAATACCATCTGGCTAGTCAGTGTCCCATGTGTATCACATGTGCAAGACAGGTGATACATGGCAGGATGTTGAATCACTGCACAGTGCCATGTAGATGTCAGAACACATACATGTAAAACCTTGTGTGAGCATGTCTGCAGGGTCACAGGTGATGTCTGTTAAGCCAGTGTATGTCCTTATATGTGACATATACACAGTATCAAGGTTGACTGCATTAATGTGGACACATCCAGCCATGTGCTGATAGGTAGGAACACCAGTACAGGCAAACAGACATGCCCACATCAAGACAGCAACCACATGGAGTATGAGCAATGTAATCAGGTGACAGACACACATATATGGTGAAAATATCCTCTCAACATTGTCACATGTGTGTGACACAAACACGTCAATGTTATGTAGGTTTGCAAATACAACTATTTAAACTTAATTAATGTGATACACATGTATGTTCAGTTGTAGCTCTGTATGTCTCTGTGAGTTACTGTCAAACCAGGAAAACGATGTCACACACTTAAAAATGCCTGCTGACAAGACCACTGAAGAACGGAAGGTTCTTGCTGGTATATCTCCAAGAACATGTAGTGAGAGCTTGTATTAAGGTTAAAACCGTTTTCTGTGAGTTACTGTGACATGTCTCCATCATTATGTCTTACAGGTATGCCGCGTGCAAGGCTACCCCCTTTTACCCACTTGGAGGATGAGGCCCTCATCCCATACCTACTCAACCATCATGATATCCTGTTCAGCCATGTGCCACAGGATGCACAGCAGTGGGATTTCCTGTGGATGGAACTTTGCAAGATGGTTAATGATGTGGGTGGCCAAAACCGCACATACCAGCAGGTGTGCAGACACTGTACAGACCTCATTAGATGGGATAAACAGCGTGCAAATGCAATCACCAGGGAACAAGGTGCAACATGTGGTGGACCACCAACCCAGCCCCCACTCACATGTACCGAGGAGCTACTGGCCAACCTGGGGACACCTGCAGAACCACATCCACAAGCCTTAGTGGATATTGTAGAGGTGGATGTCTCTCAACCACTGAGCCTGGAGTTGCCTGGTAAGTCAGTACTGCACCTATAACAAATATATTCTATATAGTTGCATGTGTCACTGTACAATATGTAATGTAACATCATATGCAAGGCATGTATACACACATGCCGCATACTATAATATGCTACTCTGTGTATGCACACATGTGCATACACCATAGTATAGTCTAATGTACTGGTGTATGTGTCATGCACATTGCACCCTGCAGCCTTTATACAGGGGTGGATTATGCTCATACTGCTGTGTTACTCCTATTTAGGTACCTCTGGCATTCCGCTGCAGGTGAGAGTGTTATTATTTATCAGGAACCATAATGCACAAATCTATCTGGCATGTGGCCATTTACAACATGTACACATAATGTATGGTCCTGTCACAATATAAAGGTCGGACCTGCAATGTATCACAATGACTACCCATGCGCAACACTTGCAAACTATGTGAATCATCTCACCGACATGAATCCTCACAAACTTCATTGCCAGATGTGTTGACAGCTGTGCATACAATGGTGGAGGTGCTGTTCACTTTAGGGACATACTACAGATCTGATTTACACATGTGGTGAATACAAACAGTACTACACAGTGGGCTGAAGTATGGCCAGCACACAGGTGTCACCGGTATGGATCATAGACTGGCTATGAATGTCATACAATGTGATGTGCAATATTTACATGTCCATGACATCTATTTGCCTGGCTGCTACACTGCCTACCTAACCTGAAAACATATCTCACATACCACCCTTTATCTGCATAACCCTGTTGTTAGTGGAGCATATATGTCATATGGGACAACACAGACATGTGAAATAGATGCCCATCACAATAATTTGGACAACACATGTAAACACATGGCCATGGAGCATAGCCAGAGACATGGAGCAACACACACAGTAGACGTGTTGTGCTTGTGTGTACACCCTGTCATACAATGGCTACACATGATTCAACCATGGCCTTTGTAAAATGATTATATTGTAGATGTGGAACACTAGACATCCTACAGGCCTGTGCACATATTGTGTAGGCATAACATCAATCCTCCCTATAAGATGTGTTGAACATCTTGAGGGTGTTGCCACATGACAGCAGTCACCTGTACAGTATCCACATCAGGCCACAGATACAGTACATTCCTGTTGCTAGTGTTGGACATAAATGTCATACTAGCTTCTGTGTGTGTGTGGTATGCAGATGTCATGTGGGACATGGTGTACCGACGTGTTCGCTATGTCTGGCCATAGTTGCCACGCTACAGCAATATGGTTGCAGATGTGCAGGGTTTCATCCTTATATCCATCAGTGACCTGTGTCACAACTTCTACATCATGGTTTAGTGTGTATACACCTCAGTGACGTGGGTCAGATTCCACAGTATATATGTATTGTATCTGAACACAGTCATGGCTATGTCTGTAACTCACACTATATAGCACTAGAGATGCCTCATGATTCCCTGCAATGGCCATGCACATCAGCTAAATGTGCAGTATATGTGTAGGGCGTACAGACAACACTGAATTGGTACACCATTGCCCCACTGTATATTCAACAGGACACCATTGTGTTAAACATGTATGCATGTCATTGCACACGTCAGCAGATCACATGTCATACTACATGTGATTATTAATGTCATATGCCACACATCAGGTAGGTGCACTGTTAACCTGTGCTGGTCCACATGGTGTAATACAGGGATGTATGCTAACTACTACTATGATTGTGTAATTTGCATGCCGTCTGCTATGACACATGCATGCTGTTGTGTGCAACTCAGGAATGTAAGATAACTACCCCTATTATTGTCTGCACTGCATGCCATCTGCCGTATCACATGCATGTTGCATGCCTTCTGTCATATCACATCTGTGTGTGTCTGTGTGTGTGTCTATTGTATATATTGTAATGTACAGTTCTTGTCTTGCCACATCCCTGACTTCCACACCATCAGTGCAGGGACATGCACATATGGTCTGATGCACAGGGTGAACAGACTAGGGTAATATATGTAGTTTGCAAATGTTGAGGACTGTTGACAGGCAGCAGGTATACCATGTAGTACAAGTGTACAATACTGTTAACAGTATGTGTCTTGTGTAACAACAGTGCAGCCTAGGCCTCCGGCAGACATTAACACCCTGTGCATATGATGATGCCTGTGCCGCATCCCTGACATCCACACCATCAGTGCAGGGACATGCTCATATGGTCTGATGCACAGGGTGAACAGACTAGGATGATATGTGTAGTTTACAAATGATGAGGACTGTTGACAGGCAGCAGATATACTATGTACTATAGGTGTACAATACTGTTAACTGTAAGTGTCTTGTGTAACAACAATAACTGCATGTTGGACATGATGTTCTGCTGTCCTTCTTCAGTTCTAATTGCATGTGCTGGTGGATGTCAGTGTTTGCAGTTAGTGTCCCATATGTCAATGTGGACTACTCACAGGTATGTATGAATATACCAGCATGCATGTGTAGCTGCCACATACCAGGGAGAATGCCCAGCATTACAAACACATCTACCATTCCAACAGCATGATAGGTGTGTATTAAGCTACTGTGGCCACAGACATGACATCCATAAAGGGTGAGATCACAGGTACAGTTACATGGAGTGGTGAGGTAAGAGAGTGGTCTAGCTGATTACAAGGGTAGAGGCCAGTGGGAAGTGTGATGCCTCATTGGGAATCAGTAATACACATGCCCATGACAGGATGCCAACACACAACTGCACCCACACACTCAGGTATTGACACACATGTATTCAGTGACACAGTAACACACAAATACATACACAGCTTCACCGAAACAGTAACACACACTCGCACAGAGTTGCTACTGGTGGGATGACGACCCCTGCCTATGTGCAAACCATCATTACAGTACTGTGCACCTACACGATGCGCCACAGAGAATACACATGTACAGGTAGTCAGTACAGCCTAAGATCGGGGACATCAACATGGCTAGTAGAATGCATGGCCTGGATGGTGGGAGGGGTCTTATCAGTTCAGTATGATAACATACTTCCTCACCCCAGGGACCAGTCAGCTGTACATACACACACTGTGGCATTCAGTAATCAATACATCTATGTCATGCCACATACAAATACCTCACATTTGTGAGATACACGCCCCTGCCTATGTCCTGCTTTCTACATTGCAGTCTGTACAGATGTGTACACTAGTGTACAGGAGAGTGAGTAACAATTGAGATGTATTCCCCACAATACGTGACATATATGGACACACACACAACCACATATGACAGTACTGTGAATTTCAGACCTGCCTAGCTCATGTTATGTATGTCAGACGTACAGCAGTACTGCATGCATTACAAACTGCACTGATGCTTCCTGTAGCAACAGTGCTGATACATGCACTAGGGACGTCATATCTATTAACAGGTGTCAAGTGATTTACCTTCACTGTCACCCTGACTGCTGTCTAAGTTGTGTGTTATGCCCTTTAATTAACTAAACTATTGCTTACTGGTTACACAGGGTATTGTAGGACCACTTGTGACACACCTGTGAGCTGTCCACAGCAAACATCCATCTGCAAAGATGCCCCACCACTTAGTTATTTCCACACATCTGTACGTACCTGTGGTACATCTTTCTGTATATTCAGCATATCACCATATATAGCTGGCAATGTTGAGGCTGAATTGTAACTGCATGATGTACTAGGATACACACCACCTGCATACATCAGCAACTGCACACACATGTTATCTGAATGTGCAACACTACGTGTACATGTGTGTAGGTCCTGCAATCCTGACATTTGGTCATGTTTGTAGGCATTGCAATTGGTGGATATATGTAATGTCATACATGACACATGAACTGTAGTATGATATGATGGGTGACCAGTACAGAGGGGATGTTACCTCTGTCAGCATTGCTACCACACCTTATGTACTGTTAGCATTCAGCAGCCATGGACCTACATTCCATGTGCATGTGTGTAATGGCTGTAGCCACCTGTTTGCACAAAGGACTACAACAGCTATGCTATTTACAGGTATGTTGTGTGTGTGGCATGTACATACCCAGGGAAGGTACATGTATGTCATATCCATACATGAGGGTGTGCACTGGTGTACATCGACAGTCATCTGCTAATGGTAGAAAGTACCGAGGACCCCTGGTATGTGTACAGCTGTCCTGGTCACAGACAGTGGTATCGTTGCATTGCGTAACACATGATGCAACTGTGTCAGTACATGTGTACTCTCTACAGTTGATGTAGAGCTTAGTACAGTACACAGGTCAAGGGTCACATGGTGGTGTACTCTTCTATGTCATACAACATGTATGGTTGCATGTTGGTGGTCCGAGGGCATGGTGGTGTCTGAAGTTTACATCCTAGAATGCAGCATGTGACACTGTGTCCTGCAAATGGCTCATCTGTGATGCCTTTCATGGGGGGACCAGTTAGTACATGTGAGTGGCCTTTATGTATGTGGGTACACCACCTGGAGTGGTCCGTACCTGTGTTATGGCCCACATGTCTGGTTCTGAAGTATATGGTGGTACTGCTAGGTTCTGAGGTATATGGTGGTAGTGCTATTGTGCACTACAGAGCCATCAGCCAGGTGTTCCTCACTGCACAGATGTCAGTACTCCCCATTGTTGGATCTACAGTGACCAGCTGTGAATATGGATGCTACACATATAGCACTGGTTAACATAAGAAAACAATGCAGTTGTCCTGTAGGTGTATGGGAGTTAACCTGTGTTTAGGACATTTGCCTTGGATTGGCACTGTGTGGGCATATGAAACATGGGTAATATCCACACTCCCTTGTATCATGGATGCATGTGATATGTGACAAAGGCCTGCCTACTGTCAGCCATGTCATCCCAGAATGACAACTGATGTTGTGTAAGAGACCGGTGTCAAATATATGTAGAGTAGAGTTCCCGCTAACAATGACAACTACTAACACCAGAGCCCATTACAATGTGTTCTTTATGTCTACCTGTAATAGCATGGCCACTGCGGCCCTCTGTGTCTAGCATCAGAGTGCATTCCAGTCAGCCCTGTGCTACTAGGAGTATGAGCATGCCCAGTATATCCTTGTCTAGATGGACACATAGAGTGCATTCTGACCAGCCCTGTGCTACTAAGTGTATGAGCATGCCCAGTATATCCTTGTGTAGATGGACACATAGTGCATTCCGAACAGCCCTGTGCTACTAAATGTGTGAGCTTGCCCAGTGACACCTTGTGTCAGTTATGTGCCTCTGTATATGGGTATGACCATTGTAACCCTGTATAGTGGTAGTAGTCATCCATTCCACAAATGGGCATACTCCTGGTCAGGATGGATTCCTACTTTAAACACACAGGTTCACAGGTATGTACATCTTAACTGCCAGCATCCCTGTTGATGTCCGCATTCCCAGATGATCATAATGACAGCCTTGACATGTATATTCTGTGTGGCGTGATTCATAAGTATGTAGTATTGTAATAGTAATTTGTAAATAGACAGGTGTTCCGTACCCGCCACTGGCATGTGTGTGTGTGTGTGTGTGTGTGTGTGTGTGTGTGTGTGTGTGTGTGTGTGTGTGTGTGTGTGTCCCCGTTTGCCAGTGGACTCTAAATTGCTTTTAGACTGCCCACACTCCATACATTTCTTATACCCACCGTTAGCAAGGTCGATGATGTCACCCATCTACAAATACACCTCTGGGAGTGCTGTGTCCTAGTAATCTTTGTAGCGCATTCTGTAACTGCATAATGCTGTAGAGTAATAAAGTAGTTAGGTTGGTGTTCTAGACCCACACATGCTGCGTGTGTGTGTGTGTCCGTTTGCCTGAGGACTGAGTAATGCTTTTATACTGCTTACACTCCATACATTTCTTATACCTACCATTAGCAAGGACAGTGATGTCACCCATCTACAAATACAGCTCAGGGAGTGCTGTATCCCAGTAATCTTGGTAGTGCATTCTCTAACTGCATAATGCTGTAGTGCAATAAAGTAGTTAGGTCTGTGTTGTAGTCCCACACTTGCCGTGTGTGTGTGTGTGTGTGTGTGTGTGTGTGTGTGTGTGTGTGTGTGTGTGTGTGTGTGTGTGTGTGTGTGTGTGTGTGTGTCCATTTGCCTGAGGACTGAGTAATGCTTTTATACTGCCCACACTCCATACATTTCTTATACCTTTCGTTATCAAGGCCGATGATGTCACCCATCTACAAATACACCTCTGGGAGTGCTGTGTCCTAGTAATCTCAGTAGCGTGTTCTGTAACTGCGTAATGCTGTAGTGTAATAAAGTAATGATGTCGGTGTTCTAGTCCCACACTTGGTTTGTGTGTGTATGTGTGTCCCCCCATTTGCCTGAGGACTGAGTAATGCTTTTATACTGCTCACACTCCATATATTTCTTATACTCATCATTTTCAAGGCCGATGATGTCACCCATCTACAAATACACCTCTTGGAGTGCTGTGTCCCAGTAATCTCGGTAGCACGTTCTGTAACTGCGTAATGCCGTAGTGTAATAAAGTAGTTAGATCGGTGTTCTAGTCCCACACCTGCAGTGTGTGTGTGTGTGTGTGTGTGTGTGTGTGTGTGTGTGTGTGTCCGTGTATGTGTCCCCATTTGCCTGAGGACTGAGTAATGCTTTTATACTGCTCACACTCCATACATTTCTTATACCCACCGTTACCAAGGCCAATGATGTCACCCATCTACAAATACACCTCTGGGATTTCTGTGTCCCAGTAATCTTGGTAGCACGTTCTGTAACTGCTTAATGCTGTAATGTAGTAAAGTAGTTAGGTCGGTATTTTTATCCCAGACATGCCAACTGTGTGTGTGTGTGTGTGTGTGTGTGTGTGTGTGTGTGTGTGTGTGTGTGTGTGTGTGTGTGTGTCTGCCTGCATGAGACAAGTACAGTGCTTTGTAGTATTCGCCGTAGCACGTGCCCTAAATGCATGTTGCTGCAGTGTGATATGGTAGGGGGTTGTATACAGGACATGACAAGTGTGTGTTTGTCTGTCAGAGCCTGTGTAGAGGTGGCCGTGATTGTCTTACCATTGGACATGTTTGGGAGCAGGTTTTGTAGTTTTCCTATATAGTATCCGTCTTATGACACATTGGCCACCTCACGAGGAGTACAGCTGTTAGTCAGCCATGGCACTGTGTTGGCAAACCATGCCCATACATCTGGCAAAAGGGCTGATGAACTAAGTATGCAGCCCTACTAGTACACAGTATATGTCCCGCACCCATGTGCCATGCACATACAACCTTGCCTAGGATATCCCACTATGTTGCTAGTAACATGCACATTGAGGACAGATAGTAGGCATGGTGTGACTGCAGTGGCCTGCAGAGGACATGGCACCCTGTACCATGTTACAATGGGCACATATAAGTGGACATTGTGCCTTCACTATGTTCCACACTGATTGGCTGCAACATATGTGGTGCCATCATATGTGATCCACTAAGGCCAGACAATGCTGTACACATGTGCCCTGTATGGACTCATGCCACTGACACCACGGAATTCCAATCCATTCTATCCATGCAAGTGCAGGGCCGACCTGTTCACTATAAGCAGGTTTCGCCACACCAGGCCAGTATTGGCATATTGGGGTGTAACAGGCTGTGTACACTACATGTGTCTGCCAAATGCCAAGGTTTGCCAAAAAAAGAAATATTTTCTGCTTAAAAACCTCAGCTTTGACCAGCTAAGATCTAGCTGTATTCAACTGGATGTATAAGAGAATTTATGTACCTTTTATCTGCAATTTTTCAAATAATACAGCATTTAAATTGATTTAATTGTGTTGCATGACTATTAACTGAATTGGAAGTTTTGACTCTGTTCTTCAGTTAGTGCTTGCTTGCATTTTATTGTCTGTTAGTAATTACAGTTGTGGGGGTAGCCACATACTTTGATTTCCTGTCAATGCCTATTTAAGTGGTAGAGTTTGAAATACTTTCTGCTTAAAAACCTCAGCTTTGGCCGGCAAAGATCTAGCCTGTATTCAACTGGACGTATAAGAGAATTTAGTTACCTTTTAGCTGCACTTTTTTCAAACAATGCAGTATTTAAATTGATTTGTGTTACATGAATATTAACTGAATCGGAAGTTTTGACTCTGTTCTTCAGTTAGTGCTTGCTTGAATTTTATTGTCTGTTAGTAAATGCAGGTGTGGGGGTAGCCACATTCTTTGATTTCCTGTTAATGCCTATTTAAGTGGTGCAGTTTGAAATATTTTCTGCTTAAAAACCTCAGCTTTGGCCAGCTAAGATCTAACTGTATTCAACTGGACGTATAAGAGAATTTAAGTACCTTTTATCTGCACTTTTTTTCAAATAATACAGTATTTAAATTGATTTAATTGTGTTGCATGAATATTAACTGAATTGAAAGTTTTGACTCTGTTCTTCAGTTAGCTTTCCCACCAACCCTCCCTGTTTCTGTTTTGGTGTTAATCTTAGTGGCTTTGAAACTGCTACTCAGCCTAGACATCCACATCCCACCCCCACCCCCAGTTAGGGAAACCATCATAAAAAACTTCTCCAAAGCCAACTTCACACTTCTTAAGACAGAAGTGGCAAACTTCACGACACCCATGCAGATGGACAATAGAGGTATGACTGCTGAATCTTACGCAAATACACTTTATAAGCACTTACACGAGTGCATGGATCATGCTATCCCTAATAGAACCAAGATGTTATCCTCCAAAAAAAGGAAGCCAATCTGGTGGTCCTCTGCCATAAACAAACTCTACAACAGAAGAAAGAAACTGTTGCAAAAAAGAGTAAAATCCCATGACTGGAGGAACTCCCTGGTCAACCTCAGTATGAAGCTGAGATCCCTCATAAAATCCTCCAAAGCTAGTTACGAAAACAAAATTGCCACTGACTCTAAAGACAACCACAAAGCATTCCATAGCTATGTCAAAAATCTCAATTGGAACACTCAGATCTGCTCTGAGTTACAGCACAATGGCACTAAATATACAGAACCAACTGATATTGCCAACATCCTGGCAGATAGGTTCAGTACTAACTTTACCCCCCCCCCTCTCACCCCCTAGGGGGCCCATCTCTATATGGGAAGAATGTAAAGTTCCTATAATCACGGCTGCAAAGGTAAAAAACAAACTCTCCAAAGCCAAGAACACAGCATCCATGGGACCTGGCAATATCCCAGGTTGCGTTCTACATGAACTACAGAATGAACTGGCACCCTACCTAAGTACCATGTTCAATCATAGCCTCACCTCAGGCTTTGTACCCACTGAATGGTGCACCATGATGGATATCCCACTCCACAAAGGGGGAGCCACGACAGACCCCGGGAACTACCGCCCCATTAGCCTGATGAGCCTGGTCTGCAAGGCCATGGAACGTATCATCGTGGAACTCATAAACAAAGACATTGGTAATCTCCAAACTCTGGACCCTACCCAGTATGGATTTGTAAAAGGCAGATTATGTCTCCTAAACCTGACTGACTTCTTTGAAGCAGTCAGCAAAGCCATAGATGAGGGTAAAATGGTTCACACAGCTTATCTAGATCTCGCCAAGGCTTTCGACACCATCCCCCACTCTGGAATTATAGATAAGCTCACTAAACTAGGTATAAATCCCTATGTCACAAGATGGGTTGCCAACTGGCTCACGGACAGAACCCACACTGTGAAAGTAGCGGATTCCAAATCCGATTTCAGACCAGTGACAAGTGGAGTACCACAGGTTCAGTCCTGGGTCCTCTCCTGTTTGGTATCTACTTCTCTGAAGTGCAGGCTAACACAGAAGTTCTTTGGTTAACAAAGTTTGCAGATGACTGCAAACTAGGAGCCATAATTGAAACTCCTATCGATGTGGACAAACTACAAAAGGTCCTCACTGAGACAGATACCTGGTGTCAAAGCCATGGCCTGAAGCTCAATGCCAAAAAATGTATTGTCATCCCCTTTGGTAAAAACTCTTTACCCATGAACTACCACATAGCTGGCAGTCTACTTAATGCTGAAAATGTGATAAGAGTCCTTGAGACACAGGTGGACAGTTGTCTCTCCTTTCATAATCACATCGCCACAGTGGTCAGGAAATCCTTCTACATGGCTCATCTCATCACAAAAGGATTCTCATCCAGAAAAAAAGAGGTCATTGTTCCCCTCTACTCATCACTCATTAGACCCATTATAGAGTACAACGCTTCTTTTGGTATGTACCTCACAAGACATCTACAACAACTGGAAAGACCACAGAAATTCCTCACAAAGAGGATTACTGGCCTCAAACAGATGCCCTACACAGACCGTCTCAAAAAGAAATCCCAATCGCTCCGAGCTACACACTCTAGGGACATAAACCTTGTCACCACAATAAACAGAACATGCAGGAGGGGATAGATTCCTGTCCCAGAGACTTCCCATACTCTGGAACAGTCTACCTATCTATGTCAAACAGAGCTCCTCATTAGCACTCTTGAAGAAAAATCTTGATGACTGGATGGGAAATAGGAAATTCACCCCAGGGATCACTTCTGTGGCTCTGCTCGACAGGGGCACAGGAAAATAATTTTCTTGGGTGGTAAAAACCAGGGTACATTTTTTGGCTAGGCTTATATAGGCCCTAGGGCCAATAGCCTAGTACCTACCTATGAACCTATGAACCTAAACCAGGTACACTTGTACATGTCACTGTACAGTATTATGGAACATGCACATCCCAGGCAATGTCCATGTGAAGGACTATCAAACACAGACATGGCATGCATTGCAAAGCTATGGCCCTACACATTGGTAACTAGGATGTCAGGCCAGATAATGCAGTACCCATCTGTGTGGGACATTGCAGACACTACAGCCCTGCACTGCACACCATTGTCGGGTGATGTGATGGCAAGGATTACCCCTCACCCAGCCTTGTACAGCCATCTTGCACAGCCAAACACTACACACCCATGGAGCAATGCATACCTGCATGACAGTACTGGCACCCTGTGTCTGTGTGTGGGTTGTGATGCCCCCAACCACAGTCACTCCCAGTATAAACCTCATTGGCATACCAACAGTTGTCAAGCACTTTCATTTGCCCTAGCCCATAGAACCTCCAGATATCCCCTGTGGTGCATGTGGTCCTGTGCATTACTGCGGTGTGGCAAACTAAGTAGTTACATTGTGTATTTGTTGCTCTGGCAAAGGTGTCAATGCATGTCCATTGGAGTGTGGTTGTGGTGACAATGGCATCCGTTCACGTGGACTGACATGTGTGCCACACCTAATGTATGTCTACTATACCTGTTGCAGATGGCACTCACTCACCTACACACCTGTTTTTACAGCACAGCAACATGTCGCATCTGTGGCACATGTAGTAATGCCATGCACATGTAATAGTAATGAGTAGTCAGGAGTTTGCCCCTGTACTATTCAGCGTGTGGCAGATGATGCTTATGGTTAAGTCTCCAAGCCCTTCCCTGGTGTAAATTGCCTGTCCCGCACACACACTCTCTGGTGGATGTGAAGGTGTACACCTGCACAGCAGAAGCATGTGTATTGTAACAGATGGAAATGGTCAAGTGATGGCCTCTGCACCTATTGCAGTCCTCCTCTAGCTGATTGCATGTGCTACAGCTGTGATGGTGTTCCCATAGCCATCTGCATGATAAACACAGTATACTATCTAAGGAAACATGTTATTATCTGGCTATGACAGTTGCTGTGAGTGATACCTGGATGTGATGTTCTGACCCGGCATCGCAGATGATATCTGGATGTACTTCAATCATTTTCCACAGTGGAAAATAGCCTAATGACAGGAGGGTGATGTGCCACACAACTACAGCACGTAAGTGTAGCTATGCTGCATTGAGACTACTGCCTGTTTAACAATTGTGTGGTAATGGCTATTCGGCATTTTATAATACAGACATGACAGTACTCTGTTCTTGAGGGATCCCCATCTGTAGAGCCATCTGTGAACAGGTCAGTGTGTGCAACCATTAGTTTCCTGTGTTACACACTGAACACACTTATGTGCAAAGCAGAAGCATGGTGTGAGGATTGTAGACAGTACATGATGATAGGGATGTATTACTGCCATCGCATCCTTAACTGGACATGTGTCACATGAGACAGTGGTATGATTGACACTGTGTGGGATTCCCAGTGACAAGCCAATGATGGGCAACTGTTAATAGCTGCTGTCACACATCTACTACACATTGTACAGTTGGCATGCGGTATATATGCATGTGTTGTGCTCCCTTTGCAAATGTTTACCATCTGTTGTGTTGGGTTGCTGGTGATATCTATGCATACTGTCATAGGTAATCCTGTATGCTGTTTTCTATCACAAAGCCATATGTGGGTTTAAAATGCAAAACCATAGGCTGAATGGGTTGGTAGGTCCTGGCAGATCCCCCTGTCCACTTAAGCTGACCTTGGCACTGGGTACTAGTACATCTGGGGCCCAGCCATTATCATTAACCTCTGTTGGCTCTACAACACCTTCTGTTGGTACCACCAGTGAGGATGGAGCATTTCCCCCCTTGGGAGCGGGACCAGACAGGTACATATCTGCTGTCATGTAGTCCCAGACGTGTTGCGTTGGTGGCTCCCTAAGGGGTTATGAAGCCAGACATGCCAGTTCAATGGTGGAGTCTCACATTTACAGGGTTATGCTGCCCCTCCTGGACAGCTCCCAGCACTGCCTCCTTTGCAGATGTGTAGCTGCAGTGGCAGTTGCCAATGGCTGGGGACCTCTGTCCCACTGTTCCCATGGACTTTTGAATTCCGAAGACCCATCCCCATCCAGGGTGTATCCCCCACACTTGTGTCATATACCATCCCTGTATGCTGTCATTTCTGTGCTCCTACCTATCCTCCACGGCCATACCTAAACTCCTTCCCCAACATCTGACCCTCACCTACGGACACATAAGGCCATTTGGCTCCTAGGACACCATCTGCCCTATACATAGCTGTCCATTACCCACACTTGCCCACTAGACACATGAAAACCTTGTAATATGCATTATAACATACTACTGTTATCCTCACCACTGTCCCTCAGGCACACAGTCCTGGTATGCACATCACTCCTACATGGTCCAGGTACAAATGAGGAGGATGACCCCTTTGTACACAAAACACTACCAGTCTCTCTATGGTAACCCCATTTACCTTTATCATGATGATGATGTTGCACACAGCACATTGCAGGAGTACTGTTCACACATAATGATTGGACAAGTACTGTTGTGTTAATGTACATTACATGCACAGAGTGATGTATATAGCCAATGTACAACTATTTGCGTGTAAGACTGACACGTGTCTGTCTGAGGGAGTCATGTGATCACATAGAGCAACACCACTACATAATACAGGCGTCGCTGGTGTTTCCCGTTTCATTCGTTTGTAATGCTTTGTTGCCACATGGTATGTTCCTGATACATCTCTATATATGTATGTGCCTACATGCTGGACATAAACACTCACATGTACATCTACATGATGGGATACATTCCTATACTGTTGAATGACTGCGCTGTATGATATCCTGTGGTTACAGCCTCTTATGCTTGATTAGGCTCTACATTGCTTAACCAATGCAATACTCATATACTGGTATCCAAACACGCTTACACCCGCTCGATCCCGCACTTGTTAATGCACCGGAATTGGTGCTTGCATCTGTCACTCACACCGTTGGGTGTGAGTGTGGACCACAATATTACCTTGTGATGCCTATTACATCGGACTACATAACTACAGTATCGGGATTGGCTGCCCATTAGGCGACGGCATCACGTTCGACTGTACGGAATCAGCGGTCTGTCCAGTGACACAATCATATTTGTGTGTACCTCATACAATGTGCTCCCACCTTGTGATGCCTATTACATCAGAACACATGAATACAGTATCAGGAACAGCTGCCTATTAGGCTTTCAACTGTATGGAATCAGCAGCCTGACCAGTGAATCATTCATATCCATGTGTTCCTCTTAGGCATACCTTGTGATGCCTATCACATCGAACTACATGACTATAGTCATAGCCGTCCTTAAGCATAGGCCAACTAAGCGGCCGCCTAGGGCACCGCTTTAGTGGGGGCATTTTACCAGTATTTATTTGGTGTAGATAGACCAGGATGGGGGCACTGGGTGGTGTGGTGTGGGATGCCGTTATGCCCCCTGCTAGGGCACCAGTTGACCTAAGGCCACTCATGACTACAGTATCGGGAACGGCTGCCCATTAGGCATGGCATTCGACTGTACAGAATCAGTGGCCTGTCTGGAGAATCATTCATAATTGTGTGTTCCTCTTACAATCTGCTCCCACCTTGTAATGCCTATCACATCAGACTACATAACTACAGTATCAGGAATGGTTGCCCATTAGGCGACAGCATGGCATTCGACTGTACGGAATCAGCAGCCTGTCCGGTGAATCATTCATAATTGTGTGTTCCTCTTACAATCTGCTCCCACCTTGTAATGCCTATCACATCAGACTACATGACTACAGTATCGGGAATGGCTGCCCATTAGGCGACGGCATGGCGTTCGACTGTACGGAATCAGCGGCCTGTCCAGTGAATTAATCATATTTGTGTGTTCTGCATACACTCTGTTCCCATCTGGCTGATACATGGGAACCGAGACCTTGCATTACAAATGAGTAATTGGGTTGTGGTAGCCACATCCGTCAGATGGGTCATGCTACCGCATACCTATTATAGGTTTGCCACCTTCTCAACTGGCCAAGGTAGGACTTTAGGGTTACCACCTGTCCCACTTTGCGAGGAACACTGTCAAAATAATCAAGACATAGCACATGCCCAGATTCCAGGACATTATTATATTCTACGTTTCATTAATAATTGCATACAACAGTTATATTATACATGACACTTCTATATGTTATGTGAAGTAGCATAAGCAATTCAAATGAAACTAGATTAAGCTTTTATTTGTGCAAATAAGTGTAATCCTGTACTATGCATGGCTGTAGGTATGTTTAGTCCTGGAATGTCTGACATTTCTACAGAACATGCCCCACTCTGGCCATTTGGAAAGGTGGCAACCCTATGGGACCTGTATGTAGAGATGTCAGACTTTGCAGGGCAACACACCCACAGCCAGTAGAAAGGGAAGTACTTCACTGTTTTGCCTAAATAAAAGGTTACTCTTGTAGCATTATAGTTGCTTATACTATTACCTATAACATTTAGGTGTTTCAGAGGAACATCATTGTTTTATGCTACTACTACAGACAATATAGGTAGTCTTTGCATTAAATCACAGGACATTTGCCTTAATTACAGTTATTATGCAGGACACAACTGCCCAAAGAGGCGTGTCCCTTGCAAATGTGGACAAGTGCTAACCCCAAACCTATTATTCTATCAACTTTCTAAGGTAGTCGGCGGAACATGCACTTTCTCTCATTATCAGACCACTCATACGAATGGGGAAGAATGAACACTGAATCAGGGACACTGCATAAAGACCTCAGGGACACATTTAGAAGGATGGTGTAATTAACCTGACACATTGACGGACACAGAGCACATATGTATTCGTACACATTGTCTGAGGTACATGCTGTTTATGACTCTTACATGTTGTCATTATTCATGACGTGCATTCCGCCACCTTTTCTCCTAATATTACTAGTTCTAGGATGGTTTAGTTGGGACTGTGTTAGATTCTGATTTGTAATCACGGACGTCCCTGGTAATCGGGGACAGTTCAATAATATGGTCCATATGTGTTCCCTCAATGGTTTACGGAATGTCCAGTAGATGTGCTCTTAAGGTTTGGGAGGTATGGGCGTCTGATATAACCACATCAGAATATTACTTACACCCACAGGGCGGTCCTAATACGTGTCTGCCAGCCAACACCTGCACGCCTAGCCCCATAATCCCATACCCATAGTTCCCCCACCTGCCACTACTCTACAGCACTCATCCTTACTGTGGGCGCAGGTGGACGCAGGTGGGATATGAACATACCCCTACACACTGCACACTCTCCCCATGTCAGGATACATGTCATACGTTGTGTCAACCCATGTGTTATCAGGCTTGCACAACCTACTGTTCCGTGTACAGCTACATCCTGGTCATAATTGTGTTCCCCCATTGGTTGGAAGTACCAAATTTTTGGTGTCCCGCAAGGGACGTTGCTGTCCATGTTTAAAGTGTAGACCTTATAGATCTCTCCCACTGGTAGTTTCCGGCCGGTGGTCTGGGAAGCAGTGTTGTACTTACCTTTATTGCATGTGCGCATGTCTCACCGGCCTATCTGGGGGGATGGGAGGTAGACGTTTGTTGAGTGGACCTCCCACCAACATATGCCCGGTCTAAACATGTTACCCGTAACTGCTGTAACATAACCTAGGCATATACATGTGTATATTTACTGTAACATATATATGTATATATATATATATATATGTATATATATATATATATATATATGTATATATATATATATATATATATATATATATATATATATATATATATATATATTTACATTAATATATACAGACATATCTGCATATGTATTCATACATGTATATTCATATCTTGCTGTTTTATATATATATATATATATATATATATATATATATATATATTTGTGTGTGTGTGTGTGTGTGTGTATATATATATATATATATATATATATATATATATATATATATATATATATATATATATATATATATATATATATATATATATATATATATGATTATATATATATGTACATCAGTGTGTCAATACATTCCCCGCTCATACGCACTTACACATGCGTAATGCTGTTTATAAGCTTTACCAGCATACTAGTGCCTTATTTATTATAACACCGACACACTCCAGTTATCTTGTAATCATTATGTAGCACGTTATACAGCGGACAGATGATGCTATATGTTCATGTAATGATTACCGATGGTAATTGGAATGTGATACTGTGATTTGACCCATCCCTCTTCTGCACAGCCTATTATTCCATGTACTGTCAATGTTTGTATGGGCACATTCCTATTATTTATGTCAACAAATAGAATGCATATGCTACAGAATTTGTACTTCAACATATGTGCATGTGAGTATGCATATATGCCTATTACGACCTAGCTGACCTCCATGGGGTGGTCCATTAGATCTGGCCCATCCAACCCTGGCACGCCTGGATCCATAATTGCATACCCATAGTTCCTCCACCTCTCCCGTTTTAAATTTACACATGTAACATCCATTATTCACTTGTTATCGCAAACATGACACACCTTTACACATTTTCCTCTCCAGAGCTTTTGGGGCCCTACACACATTCTGTCCCACCTCGTGTATTCACAGGGTCTCCCACCATGTATATTTGCACACACGTGCCTTTCTTGGGGTTATGGAATATGGCCATTTGCACTTTCCAATTTTTGGAGGTCCCAGCATGGGACTACATTCCGTCTGTGTGTAAAGTAGACCTAGCATTTCAACGATGTTACTCCCATTGGTAAAACCCTGCCTGTGGTGTGAGTAGCGGTGCTCTGCTCACTCCTGAGCAGCTTTTTATGACATACGCTTAAAGCACTTTATAATACCAGCTTTTCTATTACAACATCCATACTTTATATATATATATTTCTCATGTATGTAGATATATATCTATACACACATGTGTGTGTGTGTGTGTGTGTGTGTGTGTGTGTGTGTGTGTGTGTGTGTATGTGTGTATATATATATATATATATATCTATATGTGTGTGTGTGTGTGTATATATATATATATTACATCTGTACATACAAACATACCTGTGCTAGGAGCTGCTTACACCCACGCAGGTGCACTCACCTATGCTTACTGTGCATTACATATGTTTACTGCCACTTATTTGTGCTTATTTGTGCCTTATTCATTATGCCATTACCACTTTGATTGAAATGATCTGGTTAATAGTCTCATGCGATACACACGTTCACCTTTACATGTTTAAATGTCGGCTTTACATTCATTCCACAAGGAAAATGATATGTGCTATTGTCGACCTTGAACCGTGAATGCCTTTTTGTTAGGCGGATGCTCTAACCACTACACTATTGGTGTTCTGCCTAATTTATATGTATATCCATAGTGCATAGTTACCCGAACACACGCCTCATCACTTCACTTACACAGCAGGCATCCATTTTCCTGTTGGGAAAAACACACTACTACACATGCGCCATTCCCTATTCCCTACTGCTCTGGACTTGTGCCGCATGTTGAATCACTCCGAGGATATTCAGACCTCCAAAGACTATAGTCCTGGCACATATGTGTTCGATTGTCAGGGTGTTCATATGGTCTTCTGGGTTTAGGTTTGTCCGACTGGGGACCAGGACTGCCCTGTACCTAGTTGAAAGACTTAGCAATGGGAGATTGTTCGTTCCACTTTTAGCATCCTACCTGTAGTTGGGGATGCAGAGGTGTGCTCACCTATGGCCATCCTGATATATAACAGCACTAACTATTACAGGGATTTCCTATAATGTGACCATGTTCATTCTTCATATCTACATATATTTATATATATATATATATATATATATATATATATATATATATGTGTGTGTGTGTGTGTGTGTGTGTGTGTGTGTGTGTGTGTATATATATATATATATATATGTGTGTGTGTGTGTGTGTGTGTGTGTGTGTGTGTGTGTGTGTGTGTGTGTGTGTGTGTGTGTGTGTGTGTGTGTGTGTGTGTGCGTGCGTGTGTATATATATATATATATATATATATATATATATATATATATATGTGTGTGTGTGTGTGTGTGTGTGTGTGTATATCAGTCTGTACATACGCATGCATATTCACGTACATGCTCATTTAAATTTCCCATACCGTTGAATAACCGCCACTTACCATCACTCATACACGCTTGCATACATGCTTACGTCTCGGGTTGCCATCTTTTCATATGGCCAAAGCGGGGCATTGTCGGGACACAGGCTGATACATACCCATGGTTAGGACAAAGGTTAGAACTTTACTTATTTGCCTAAATGAAAGCTTATTCTTGTAGCAGTTTAGTTGCTTAATCTGTTTCTTGAAACTTTAAGTATTTTACATAAATAACTGTTTTATGCAACTGTTACATGAAATATGGGACATATTTCCTACAATCACAGGACATTTTCCATTGTATTATATTTGGTCTGGACACAACTGCCCAAAAAGGGACTGCCCCTCGCAAGGTGGGGCAGGTGGTAACCCTACTTACGTCTGCTTAAAGCGCCTTACGCACCCTATATCTGACTGCCACTATGGAAATGTGTAAGGTATATATTCCCGATAATGCACATGGGGAGACGTGCATCATGGTCAGGTGTTTAATCCCTTGCAAGGAGGGGCAGGTGGTAGCCCTACTTACGTCTGCTTTAAAGTGCCATAAGCACCCTATATCTGGATGCCACTATGCAAATGTGTAAGGTATATATTCCCGATAATGCACGCGGGGAGACGTGCATCATGGCAAGGTATTTAATCCCTCGCAAGGTGGGGCAGGTGATAACCCTACTTATGTCTGCTTTAAAGTGCCTTAAGCACCCTATATCTGACTGCCACTATGCAAATGTGCAAGGTATATATTCCCGATAATGCACGTAGGGAGATGTGCATCACAGTCAGGTGTTTAATCCCGGGTCGTAGGTTCTGCAGGACAACTACTGCTCATACAACTTGTGTCCAGATGTATACAGGACTGGACATCGTGTCGTGATACCATGTCTAATGATTAGAACAGAGACATATCCCATGAGGGATATCCAAAAATTGTGGGGACCGATGACCTTCTTTGCTTTACAGCTGTAAGGTAGGGTTATACATGCAAGGGATACATAGTTTGCAATCCTGAGACTGCCTA